>NC_041388.1:142507618-142574144 GCF_002162155.2 Triticum dicoccoides | reverse complement strand
GTGCCCTCCACCCTCGTGGGGCCCATGTTGCTCCACCGACGTACTTTTTCCTCCTATATATACCTATGTACCCCCAAACTACTAGATACGGAGCCAAAACCCTAATTCCACCGCCGTAACTTTCTGTACCCGTGAGATCCCATCTTGGGACCTTTTTCGGAGCTCCCTCGGAGGGGGCATCGATCACGGAGGGCTTCTACATCAACACCATAGCCTCTCCGATGAAGTGTGAGTAGTTTACTTCAGACCTTCGGGTTCATAGTTATTAGCTAGATGGCTTCTTCTCTCTTTTTGGATCTCAATACAAAGTTCTCCCCCTCTCTTGTGGAGATCTATTCGATGTAATCTTCTTTTGCTGTGCGTTTGTTGAGACCGATGAATTGTGGGTTTATGATCAAGTTTATCTATGAACAATATTTGAATCTTCTCTGGATTCTTTTATGTATGATTGGTTATCATTGCAAGTCTCTTCGAATTATCAGTTTGGTTTGGCCTACTAGATTGATCTTTCTTGTAATGGGAGAAGTGCTTAGCTTTGGGTTCAATCTTGAGGTGTCCTTTCCCAGTGACAGTAGGGGCAACAAGGCACGTATTGTACTATTGCCATCGAGGATAACAAGATGGGGTTTATTTCATATTGCATGAGTTTAGCCCTCTACATCATGTCATCTTGCTTAAAGCGTTACTCTGTTCTTTTGAACTTAATACTCTAGATGCATGCTGGATAGCGGTTGATGTGTGGAGTAATAGTAGTAGATGCAGGCAGGAGTCGGTCTAATTGTCTCGGACGTGATGGCTATATACATGATCATACCTAGATATTCTCATAACTGTGCTCAATTCTGTCAATTGCTCAACAGTAATTTGTTTACCCACGGTAATACTTATGCTCTCGAGAGAAGCCACTAGTGAAACCTATGGCCACGGGTCTATTTTCCATCATATTAATCTTCCGTCAACAAGCTATTTCCTTTTCCGTTTATTTTGCTTTCTTTACTTTGCATCTTTATCATAAAAATACCAAAAATATTATCTTATCATATCTATCAGATCTCACTTTCATAAGTGACCGTGAAGGGATTGCCAACCCCTTTATTGCGTTGGTTGCGAGGATTTTATTTGTTTGTGTAGGTGCGAGGGACTCGTGTGTGGCCTCCTACTGGATTGATACCTTAGTTCTCAAAACCCGAGGGAAATACTTACGCTACTTTGCTGCATCACCCTTTCCTCTTCAAGGGAAAACCAACGCAGTGCTCAAGAGGTAGCATGGGATCATTACTTCCTAAATTTGACACTCTTCCAAACACACTTTCATCAATATAATCATCATAAATAGGAGGCACGCTATCATCATAATAAATATTCTCATCAAAACTTGGGGGAGGAAAAATCTCATCTTGATCAAACATAGCATCCCCAAGCTTGTGGCGCATATCATTAGCATCATGGATCTTCAAAGGATTCATACTAACAACATTGCAATAATGCTCATCATTCAAAGATTTAGTGCCAAACATTTTAATGCATTCTTCTTCCAACACTTTGGCACAATTATCGGAATCCTTATTTTCACGGAATATATTAAAAAGATGAAGCATATGGGGCAACCTCAATTCTATTTTTTTGTAGTTTTCTTTTATAGACTAAACTAGTGATAAAATAAGAAACTAGAAGATTCGATTTCAAGATCTAAAGATATACCTTCAAGCGCTAACCTCCCCAGCAACGGCGCCAGAAAAGAGCTTGATGTCCTACACAACCTTCTTCTTGTAGACGTTGTTGGGCCTCCAAGTGCAGAGGTTTGTAGGACAGTAGCAAATTTCCCTCAAGTGGATGACCTAAAGTTTATCAATCTGTGGGAGGCATAGGATGAAGATGGTCTCTCTCAAACAACCCTGCAACCAAATAGCAAAGAGTCTCTTGTGTCCCCAACACACCCAATACAATGGTAAATTGTATAGGTGCACTAGTTCGGTGAAGAGATGGTGATACAAGTGCAATATGGATGGTAGATATGGGTTTTTGTAATCTGAAAATATAAAAACAGCAAGGTAACTAATGATAAAAGTGAGCGAAAACGGTATTGCAATGCGTTGAAACAAGGCCTAGGGTTCATACTTTCACTAGTGCAAGTTCTATCAACAATAATAACATAATTGGATCATATAACTATCCCTCAACATGCAACAAAGAGTCACTCCAAAGTCACTAATAGCGGAGAACAAATGAATAGATTATTTTAGGGTACGAAACCACCTCAAAGTAATCCTTCCTGATCGATTTATTCAAGAGTCTGTAGTAAAATACTCCCTCCGTTCCATAATGCAGTGCCTATAGCTTTTTTGAAAAGTCAAACTTTGCAAACTTTGACCAAGTTCGTAGAGAAAACTATTTATATCTACAATACCAATAATATATAGTGTGAAACTACATCTTAAGATGAATCTAGTGATATATGTTTCGCACTCTAGATGTAAATATTTTTCTCCACAAACTTGGTCAAAGTTTGTGAGGTTTGACTTTTCAAAAAATCTATAGGCACTACATTATGGAATGGAGGGAGTATGTCGGGTCACGGGTTCCGGCAAAACCCTCAAGGTTCGAACACTGGGGTGCGCGTGAAGATCTCCCCCCTACCGATCCACGTCCTAACTCAGCTAAGATCTTACGAACTAACTCGACGAACTCGCAACACAAAGGACACAAGATTTATACTAGTTCGGGCCACCATTGCGATGATGATGAATAGTACAAGGGGAAGAACAGCCTCCTGAGGAGAGGTGTTCTTGTGCTTGGTGGATGTGATTGCGGGGATGGACTAGTTCTAGTCTCAGATGAGGTCGTCCCCAGCTACAGTGGTGGCTAGTCCTATTTATAGTGGCCTTGGTCCTCTTCCCAAATATTGAACGGGAAGGGATCCCACAACGGCCAATTTGAAGGGGGGCAGCTAGTACAACCCATCCTGACAAAAGCAGTCTTCGCCTGCCAAAGGCTCTGGTGGTGACGCCGTCTTGGGCTCCATGGTGACCTCCGTCTTGCCGTCCTTGTGGTCTTGGTCTCATTGCACCAATATGGAAACGTTTTCTTGACGCCTCGGTACAATGCGCCTGCACTTGCTCCCTTAGCACCGAAGAGGAAACAAGGACACTGTGCGTGTTGGTGCCTGCCTGGCCTTGATCGTCATGGCTCACGTCACTGGAACCTCGCGAGGTTTGCCTCGCCTTGAACTCTCCGCCCCTAGCGAGCCAGCCTGGTGAGGCTGCTCCTAAGGAGGTCTTGTGTCGTCCGCCTAGCGAGGCTTGGCCCCTCGCGAGGGTCTTGAGTGCTTGTTGGTGAGGATGGGTCGTATGGGCCCGCTCGCAGAGCCACGCCGTGGGCCGCAGACAGGCAAGTCTGGGGACCCCCGTTCCCACAACGCCGACAGTAGCCCCCGGGCCCAAGATGCGCTCGGGCTTGGCTTCGAGGCGAAGCCAAGGGTCAAGGGCGAAGCGCCGTGGGCCCCAATGGCCTGCGGCCTTGGTCGACGCGTGGCAGTTGATTGGACATGGGCGTCTCCGCTTCCCCATGCTGCCTCGGCAACTGCCCGACTTGACGAGTCCCTGCTACATGCAAGGGAAATCCATCATTATTACCTTAGATCATGGAGGCTGGCGGATGTTGCCCCATCACTAGTCTCTTCTCTGCCTCTCCCGCTTCTTCTCCTTCCTAGATGCACTCCTTGCTTGTGCAGACATGGCGCTGACCCGGAGGTTCTCGGCCGCAGAGAAGGGAAAAGCTCCCCTCACTGAGCCCGAGCTGCTCCCGCCGAAGAAGAGGAGGTCCCATCGCCGCGAGATGGTAGTGAGGCCGGTGGTGTCACGGCCTTGGTATGAAAGGCCGACTGGGACGCCCCAGTAACTGGAGCGGAGATTGGAGTCATTGCCTCCGGGAAGATCTTCATGACCCGAGGCTAGGGCGAGATTTCCCGACTCTGCCGCACGGAGGGCACCCTCGCGATCCACTTCGAGTACGACGGCGCCTCCGTGCTGTTCTTCAAGGTCTTTGACAAGGAAGGCCACCGCCTGGAGTGCTGCCCTCAAGGAGGTCGCTAGGACGACACTGCGGCGGGCGCTGGTGTAACGCCCTCGATGCGGCTATATCGCCCACGTGTCGAAGCACGACTTAGAGGCATAACCGCATTGAAAGCAATGTCGCAAGTGAGGTAATCTTCACACAACCCATGTAATACATAAGGGAAAGAGATACATAGTTGGCTTACAATCGCCACTTCACACAATACATGAATAAAGCATTACATCATCCAGATACAATCAAGGTCCGACTATGGAACCAAATTAAAAGAAGACTACCCCAAAAGCTACACAGATCCCCGATCGACCCCAACTGGGCTCCACTACTGATCAACTAGAACGAAACAACACAAAGGACAAGATCTTCATCGAGCTCCTCCTTGAGCTTGGTTGCTCATCTGCACGGTTCAACGGCACCTGCAAGCTGGTTTTGGAAGTATATGTGAGTCACGGGGACTCATCAATCTCACACCCTCGCGGTCAAGACTATTTAAGCTTATAGGTAAGGGTAAAAGGTATGAGGTGAAGCTGTAGTAAGAGACTAGCATATATGGTGTCTAACAACGCAAATGAGAGCAAGAAGAGCAGGCAAAAGCACGGTCGAACAACTATGATCAAGAAGTGATCCTAGAACAACCTACGTCAAGCATTACTCCAACACCGTGTTCACTTCCCGGACTCCGCTGAGAAGAGACCATCACGGTTACACACCCGATTGATGTATTTTAATTAAGGTCAACTTCAGGTTTTCTACAACCGTACATTAACAAATTCCCATCTGCCCATAACCGCGGGCACGGCTTCCGAAAGTTCAAAACCCTGCAGGGGTGTCCCAACTTAGCCCATCACAAGCTCTCACGGTCAATGAAGGATATTCCTTCTCCCAAGACATTTCGATCAGACTCGGCATCTAGGTTACAAGACATTTCGACAATGGTAAAACAAGTCCAGCAACACCGCCCGAATGTGCCGACAAATCCCGATAGGAGCTGCACATATCTCGTTCTCAGGGCACACTCAGATGAGCAGTCCGTACAACTAAAACCAGCCCTTGAGTTTCCCCAAGATGGCGCTACAAGGGGCTCTAGTTTGGACCAACACTCAGAGGAGCACTAGCCCGGGGGGTTAAAATAAAGATGACCCTTGAGTCTACAGAACCCAAGGGAAAGAAAAGGCTAGGTGACGAATGGTAAAACCAATGTTGGGCATTGCTGGAGGAGTTTTATTCAAGGCAAACTGTCAAGGGGTTCCCATTATAACCCAACCGCGTAAGGAACGCAAAATCCGGGAACATAACACCGATATGATGGAAACTAGGGCGGCAAGAGTGGAACAAAACACCAGGCATCAGGCCGAGCCATCCACCCTTTACCAAGTATATAGATGCATTAATTAAATAAGAGATATTGTGATATCCCAACAAGTAAACATGTTCCAACAAGGAACAAACTTCAATCTTCACCTGCAACTAACAATGCTATAAGAGGGGCTGAGCAAAGCGGTAACATAGCCAAACAATGGTTTGCTAGGACAAGGTGGGTTAGAGGCTTGGTTCAAGAATATGGGAGGCATGATAAGAAAGTGGTAGGCATCGCAGCATAGGCATAGCAAAAGAGCGAGCAACTAGCAAGCAAAGATAGAAGTGATTTTGAGGGTATGGTCATCTTGCCTGAAATCCCGCAAGGAAGAAGAACGAGTCCATGAAGAAGACAAACGGACGTAGTCGAATGGGTCCTCACAATCACGACGTTACCGGAATCAACCCGAAGAAGCAACACCGGAAAGAAGCAAACAATCATGGTAATCAACCAACACATAAACATGGCATGATGCACAATCAAGTATGATGCATGTCCGGTTTAACGAAGCATGGCATGGCATGGCCAAATGCACAAGCAATCCTACAAATTAAGTGGAGCTCAATATGCAACGGGATGCATATTGACGGAACACCACATTGGAGTTACTTAGTTCGATCTCGTTTATGTACCCAACAAGATTAAATGTTGTTAGCATGGCAAGAGGGTGAAGCAAAGTAAAACTACCTATCTAGTCAAGCTTAAATGAGGCCGGAAGCAACGAACAACAATTCCGGAAAACCTCATATGCATATATTAGGTTTGGTACTGTTCTGCCCTAAACACAATTTTATAGTTATTAAACATGCAAGATGATGCCACCATGTTAAACTAGGAAAAATTCTACCCCATTTACATATAAAGTTTATTAAAATCCGAGTTACGGTTATTTAGTTATGAAATAAAGCATTTTAACAAGCTATATGAGCAAATTTAATCAAACATCATTTTAAGCATTTTAAACATAGATGAAAGTTGCATATTATTAAACTAGATGAAAAACTAAGCAAGTTTCATATTTAAAGTTTTTACATATGATGCACCGTTTGTGAGTAATGAAATGCATGAAGCTTAGGGGGTTATCTGCAAAACTGCCAAACTACTGGATAATTGCTAAAATCGCAGGGTAGAAAAAAAGGAAATGGGCTGTAACAGGGGGCGGCTGGCTGCTCACCAAGGGCCAAGGCCCAGCTGAAGAGGGGGAGGCCAGGCGGGCCGGATCTGGCGCACTGGGCCTGGCTTGGCGCTAGCTGACCCAGACACACGAGGTGGGGAGGCTACGGGCGCGTCTCCTCTGTTCAACAGGAAAGACAGAGGAGCAGCGGTGCTAGAGCACATGATGCTGGCTCACGCGGGATGAAGACGACACGAGGAACAACGGGGAATGAAAGGGAATCGCTGGAGGCGGCAGGGTCAGCAGATCCAGGGCACAGGCATGATATTCGCGGAGGGTCTCGCCGGATCTGCGGTGGCAGGGCACGGACGAGCTCGAGCTCCGTGCGCCATGGCGTCGTTGTTCCTGTCCAGGCCAAGAGAGGGAGAGTGGGGAGGTCAGAGAGAGATAGGAAGGAGAGGACGGAGAAGAGGTGCGGCGACCTGCTGGTGGTGGGGGAACTTCGGCGACACCGAACTACAAAAGGCGGGCCTCGGCGTCGGATGGAGGAGGTCATCCATGGCGCTGCTCTTGAGTACCTGAGAGAGAGGGAGGTACGTGAGAGAGAGAGAAACAGGAGAGGAAGGAGAAGAAGACAGAGAGGAGCAGAGGTCCTGGAGGCCGGTGTGGTGGGGTCGCTGGAGGGCGCGGCCTGCAGGTCGGCGAGGTTTGCTAGTTGCGGGGTGCGTGGAGGTCGAGCAGAGGATCCCAACGGGGCTGGATCGATGGGTGGATGGGACAGAGAGGATCGGGAGAAGCTCTGGTTGGTGGGTGCGCTACGGGATCCAAGGAGGAGCGCTGGTTGGTTGGATCGGGCAGGGGGGTTTCGAGGGGGATTTGGAATGTGGCGGCGGCTGAATTGGACTGATGGGACAAGCCTCCTAATTTCTAGGGTTTGTCCAAATAGACTAGGAGTGGAGTATATATATACCTCACAGACTAGGTTAGGGGCTACCTCATCCGTACGATCGCAATCGGACGATTGTGGATAAAATAGCTAGGGAGCCCAATTAACAAAACAGAGACATTTTGTAGACGTTTGGGGATGATCCGGATCCAACGGTGACGACTGCCCGGGTCGGGTTCGGGACAACTTTCGGACGCGTGCGAGGGGAGGTCCGCGGGCTGACGAGAGGGGTTAGGTTGGGCCTGGCGGTAGGTAGTGGACTGTGCAGAAGGGCTCGAGCTGAGAGAAGAGAAGAGAGAGAGGCCCGGCGACTGTTTCCGGAGACCGAAAACGTCCGACGTTAGACCGACTATAATGTCGTTATAGTTATCCGTTGGGCTATCAAACCAACTCCGAATGCGATGAAACTTGACAGGTGGTCTATCTACACTATAATAAGACCACACACCAACTTTCATCCCATTCCGAGAACATTTTCCGGCCACTTATAAAATATTATTTCAAACATGCCGCGGGCGCGTGCAAGTGTGTCTGGGCTCAGAACGGACCACGGACGGAACGAGGAGACTGGGACAGATGCAAGTTTTCGAAAACATGCAGATGCAATGTGGATGATGACATGGCAAGATGCAACGTGCAAGCGAATGACAAGGCAACAACAACGAATAACTGGAGGACACCTGGCACATCGGTCTCGGGGCGTCACAACTCTCCACCACTACGAGAGGATCTCGTCCCGAGATCTAGAATGGCACCGGAGGGAAAACGGAAGAGAAAGAGGAGAGGTAAAACTAAGTTGCTCCTTTTACAAACGACTGAGACCAAAGAACCTTGAAAAAGGTTAAACCATTTCAAGAAAAGAATACAACAGAGATAAATGAAGTTAAAAACACTCTGTAAGCAAAGAGGAACAAGGAAGAACAACTTTGGGCAGCACTCCGATTGAAAGGCAAAATGAATTGAATAAGAACTTGGCCAGATGAGAGGATACTTGATGAGATCAAACATACTCCCTCTGGAACTATTGAAAGAATGGTACTAGGGGTAAGAATGATTTGAGACGGCACTCCGGTTGAAAAGTGAGGCAAAACTTTATAAGATGAGAGAACTTGAAAAGAGGGCACGATACTCCGGTTAAATGGACAAGCACGAAAAGAACAATATATTTGACAAAACGAGATGATGAGTGAATATAGCAACAATACAAAGCCTTCGGAATGAAATAAAAGAGTGGAATGGAATGAACGAAGGGAAAGAAGATCTTTGAGAGAGCACGCTTACAACCAAATGGTAGAACGGAGTTGTTGGAAAACCAACAACGAAAAGAATAACCTTGATATGGTCTTATGGAATACATCTCAAATTATGGGGTGACAACCAGCCACTTACGAGAAAAGAATTGGATTAATATCAACAAGGACGAGAAAGTATTTCACCGGGAGGATAAAGAAGAACTTGGGTCTTTTATAAGCACCATATATAGCAACAAACCTTAGGGAAGGCTTTAGGTGAAATATAACCCAAGATAACTCCAAAGAAGAGATTGATGGATTTAAAGTACCTCATTCCTAACAACATGTGAATCATGAAACATGAACCCAAATTATCAAGAATGACATAATACCACCTCCAATAATATGGTAGAAAGAATTGCACTCCGGATTTCAAGATGAAGAATGCTTCAGCTCCTCTAAAAAGAATCTTGATGAACACTTCGAGAAGGAATTAAATCCTTGATGGACCATCATGTAGAACCTTCAAGAACTCCGGTAACAAAAGGATGATCAAACAAAAGGAAAGGGAAGTTTAAAACATAAGGTGAATCCTTGTAATGATTTAGATGAATCTCCATGGTGATATAATTGAAAGAGGTTGGTTCTCTGGAAAAAGAAAAGATGAATAATTGAAATCAGGAATTTGATGAGCCTCCGGAATAGGGAATTGAGTTTACTTGATGAAACAAGAATAAGAATTACATTATGCTCATCCTTCACCAATTAAACTGATGACAAGCAACGGGTTTGGCATACTACTTATTCTCGTTGAAAAGATTAAGAGAGATATAAATCAAACTTGAGAAGGTCTTCAACGAACCACCGGTATAATCTGAAAGAACGAAAGAATTGATATGATAGCCAAGGAAGAGAGATCTTGAACGAACCACCGTAAAAAAATTGAAAATGAACGAATAACAGATAAAGAACCACCGGGAAGAGAACGAAAGAAGATACTTGAGAGAATTTAGATACAAGTGAATGAATAGATCCTGAGCTGATTAGAGAACTTTGAAAGATGCACCGGTAAGATTTGGGGAACGAGAGATGAAAGCTGAGAATGAACAAGTCTTCTAAAATGATGGGCTCCGGATAATCGAACTGAAAATACCCTTGAATATCTCCTGATGGGTGAAAAAGATTGTCACAATCGAAAATAATTATGAGAGGATGGCAACAAGCTAGCACCATGAATCTTGAAGAGAATGGGTCAACATTAAAGAGAAACTCTTCTTCGGTCTTCAATATCTGAGAATGACGATGAGAAACACCACCAAATTGTTGAGATCTCCGGGATTAAAATCGGAAAGGTTGAACCAACGATGAAAAGAATTATAAGATCTTGGAGAAAGGCATTTGACTGATGACAATTCATTCTTACGTCAAACTTCGAAAAGAATTTTACGGATATCTCCGGGAGAATTAGAAGAGTCAGGTAAGATCCTGGAAAAGACCTGTGGGTTAGGGCCCACTCAAAAGAAAACACCATTGAACAATTTAAAAGAAAGATTGCATCGGTTGAATTAAATGGCTTGAATGAGATAACAGACTCGAGATATCTTGAACACTCCGGAACAAATGAATAGTGAAGAGTGGATGATTATGAGGTGCACCAGTATGATAAAACTTCTGAAACGAGGAAAAGCATATGATCAACACCAAAAGCTTGAATTGAATCCACCGGAGAAGAAAACGAGTGGAGAGTGACAAACTTGAAGCTCCGTTAGAATCTTCATGAGAATAGCCGGATAAGAACATTGACGGAAAAAGAATGGAGAGGCTTCTCATCAATAAGATGATACTGGATTACGAAATCTTAGTCCTTGAGGAAAAAAAGGGTGGGTGGGCGGGAAAAAAACAAAGGCAACTTGGATACGGATGAAACAAACACCGTTGAGAAGAACTGATAATTGATCTTGCGAATGTTGAAGTGATCGGATCCACTTGAAGAGAGACACACCGGTTGAAAAGGATTGACCTGACAAACTCGATGATCGAGAAGGATTAGTATTCACATAGGAATATGAGAACACCACTTAGAAAAAGGTATGGAATCAACATTTGACTTTGGAGCAACTCGAATACCACAACTCAAAAACAAAACAAAGGATTGGCTTGCAGAATAAGCCAAAACAAATATATGATAGAGATTTCATCCGAAGTTTTCGTGGTGGGGCCTACACGGGCTCGATCATATAGCACCATCATGTACAAGGTAGTGCACATGACATACGAAGCGTCCCCGAGTCGGCATAGCCAAGGACTCTTTAAGACACAACGAGACCACTGTAAAACCAACCGTGAATAGGTGGACCACTAGACGTCGAACCCCAATTTCATATCATACATCTGTCGGAAAGATATCCTAGGAGCTACTTGAATTCCCACTTATAAACTCCCGAAACTTTCCGGTTACGCAATCAGGTGTTCGGGATACAGGGGAAGCATAATATCTCACCCAAATCTAGCAAATGCTACATCCAGCTGTATCCATCCTTCAACACATAACCAAGAAACCTTCGGAAATCGTCTACCTCAACCTTCGAAAAGCATCCGTTATACGAGTTATGGCAATACTCCCGAACTCCCGCCCCAGTACTGGGTGGCATCGAGGTTATCTCACCAACAACTGCATAAAAGAGATTTTCGATGTCGGCGAAACTAAACTCGGGTATTCCATAACTGCAACGATAAAATTGTGACGACAACACCTCGGAGCTCAACTCCCCGGGACACTGCCACAACCCCTAAATGTCAGGAGGCACCAAGAACAATGTTCTCGTCACAAAACCATCGGAACGATTCCAAGATACCCGTGTGATCCTAAAAAAATTAGTGGAATTTTAGAAGAGAAGAGTCAAAACTCTACGTCAGGATGTCTCACCAGAGCGACGAAGGGACTGAGGAGTAAAAAGAATTCCTAAATCTCCGATATATATATAATCCTAAATGACTCAAAACATTTTTCTAGACTCAACAACGCCAACTATTCGATCAAGCAGGGGGCTCCTAAGGTCGGGGAAGGCTCTGATTACCAACTTGTAACGCCCTCGATGCGGCTATATCTCCCACGTGTCGAAGCACGACTTAGAGGCATAACCGCATTCAAAGCAATGTCGCAAGTGAGGTAATCTTCACACAACCCATGTAATACATAAGGGAAAGAGATACATAGTTGGCTTACAATCGCCACTTCACACAATACATGAATGAAGCATTACATCATCCAGATACAATAAAGGTCCGACTACGGAACCAAATTAAAAGAAGACTACCCCAAAAGCTACACGGATCCCCGATCGACCCCAACTGGGCTCCACTACTGATCAACTAGAACGAAACAACACAAAGGACAAGATCTTCATCGAGCTCCTCCTTGAGCTTGGTTGCTCATCTGCACGGTTCAACGACACCTGCAAGCTGGTTTTGGAAGTATCTGTGAGTCACAGGGACTCCGCAATCTCACACCCTCGTGATCAAGACTATTTAAGCTTATAGGTAAGGGTAAAAGGTATGAGGTGAAGCTGCAGCAAGCGACTAGCATATATGGTGTCTAACAACGCAAATGAGAGCGAGAAGAGAAGGCAAAAGCACGGTCGAACACTATGATCAAGAAGTGATCCTAGAACAACCTACGTCAATCATTACTCCAACACCGTGTTTACTTCCCGGACTCCACCGAGAAGAGACCATCATGGTTACACATGCGGTTGATGTATTTTAATTAAGGTCAACTTCAGGTTTTCTACAACCGGACATTAACAATTCCCATCTGCCCATAACCGCGGGCACGGCTTTCGAAAGTTCAAAACCCTGCAGGGGTGTCCCAACTTAGCCCATCACAAGCTCTCACGGTCAATGAAGGATATTCCTTCTCCCAAGACATTCCGATCAGACTCGGCATCCAGGTTACAAGACATTTCGACAATGGTAAAACAAGTCCAGCAACACCGCCCAAATGTGCCGACAAATCCCGATAGGAGCTGCACATATCTCATTCTCAGGGCATTCTCAGATGAGCAGCCCGTACAACTAAAATCAGCCCTCGAGTTTCCTCGAGGTGGCACTGCGAGGGGCTCTAGTTTGGACCAACACTCAGAGGAGCACTGGCCCGGGGGGGTTAAAATAAAGATGACCCTTGAGTCTACAGAACCCAAGGGAAAGAAAAGGCTAGGTGGCGAATGGTAAAACCAATGTTGGGCATTGCTGGAGGAGTTTTATTCAAGGCAAACTGTCAAGGGGTTCCCATTATAACCCAACCGCGTAAGGAACGCAAAATCCGGGAACATAACACCGATATGACGGAAACTAGGGCGGCAAGAGTGGAACAAAACACCAGGCATAAGGCCGAGCCTTCCACCCTTTACCAATTATATAGGTGCATTAATTAAATCAGAGATATTGTGATATCCCAACAAGTAAACATGTTCCAACAAGGAACAAACTTCAATCTTCACCTGCAACTAACAACGCTATAAGAGGGGTTGAGCAAAGCGATAACATAGCCAAACAACGGTTTGCTAGGACAAGGTGGGTTAGAGGCTTGGTTCAACAATATGGGAGGCATGATAAGCAAGTGGTAGGCATCGCAGCATAGGCATAGCAAAAGAGCGAGCAACTAGAAAGCAAAGATAGAAGTGATTTTGAGGGTATGGTCATCTTGCCTAAAATCCCGCAAGGAAGAAGAACGAGTCCATGAAGAAGACAAACGGACATAGTCGAACGGGTCCTCACAATCACGACGTTACCGGAATCAACCCGAAGAAGCAACACCGGAAAGAAGCAAACAATCATGGTAATCAACCAACACATAAACATGGCATGATGCACAATCAAGTATGATGCATGTCCGGTTTAATGAAGCATGGCAAGTCATGGCAAAATGCACAAGCAATCCTACAAATTAAGTGGAGCTCAATATGCAACGGGATGCATATTGACGGAACACCACATTCGAGTTACTTAGTTCGATCTCGTTTATGTACCCAACAAGATTAAATGTTGTTATCATGGCAAGAGGGTGAAGCAAAGTAAAACTACCTATCTAGTCAAGCTTAAATGAGGCCGGAAGCAACGAACAACAATTCTGGAAAACCTCATATGCATATATTAGGTTTGGTACTGTTCTGCCCTAAACACAATTTTATAGTTTTTAAACATGCAAGATGATGCCACCATGTTAAACTAGGCAAAATTCTACCCCATTTACATATAAAGTTTATTAAAATCCGAGTTACGGTTATTTAGTTATGAAATATAGCATTTTAACAAGCTATATGAGCAAATTTAATCAAACATCATTTTAATCATTTTAAACATAGATGAAAGTTTCATATTATTAAACTAGATGAAAAACTAAGCAAGTTTCATATTTAAAGTTTTTACATATGATGCACCGTTTGTGAGTAATGAAATGAATGAAGCTTAGGGGGTTATCTGCAAAACTGCCAAACTACTAGATAATTGCTTTTTTTAGACAAACTAGATAATTGCTAAAATCGCAGGGTAGAAAAAAAAGGCAATGGGTTGTAACAGGGGCGGCTGGCTGCTCACCAAGGGCCAAGGCCCAGCTGAAGAGGGGGAGGCCAGGCGGGCCGGATCTGGCGCACTGGGCTTGGCTTGGCGCTGGCTGACCCAGACGCACGAGGCAGGGAGGCTATGGGCGCGTCTCCTCTGTTCGACAGGAAAGACAGAGGAGCAGCGGCGCTGGAGCACATGATGCTGGCTCACGCGGGATGAAGACGACACGAGGAACATCGGGGAACGAAAGGGTGTCACTGGAGGCGGCAGGGTCGGTGGATCCAGGGCACAGGCGCGGTATTCGAGGAGGGTCACGCCGGATCCGCGGTGACAGTGGCCGGACAAGCTCGAGCTCCGGGCGCCATGGCGTCGTTGTTCCTGTCCAGTCCAAGAGAGGGAGAGCGGGGAGGTTAGAGAGAGATAGGAAGGAGAGGACAGAGAAGAGGTGCGGCGACCTGCTGGTGGTGGGGGAACTTCGGCGACACCGAACTACAAAAGGCGGGCCTCGGCATCGGCTAGAGGAGGTCATCCATGGCGCTACCCTTGAGTACCTGAGAGAGAGAGGGAGGGAGGTACGTGAGAGAGAGAGAAACAGGAGAGGAAGGAGAAGAAGACAGAGAGGAGCAGAGGTCTTGGAGGCCGGCGTGGCGGGGTCGCTGGAGGGCACGGCCTGCAGGTCGGCAAGGTTTGACGGTTGCGGGGTGCGTGGAGGTCGAGCAGAGGAGCCCGACGGGGCTGGATCGATGGGTGGATGGGACAGAGAGGATCGGGAGAAGCTCTGGTTGGTGGGTGCGCTGCGGGATCCAAGGAGGAGCACTGGTTGGTTGGATCGGCGAGGGGGGTTTCTAGGGGGATTTGGAATGTGGCGGCGGCTGAATTGGACTGATGGGACAAGCCTCCTAATTTCTAGGGTTTGTCCAAATAGACTAGGAGTGGAGTATATATATACCTCACAGACTAGGTTAGGGGCTACCTCATCCGTACGATTGCAATCGGACGATTGCAGATAAAATAGCTAGAGAGCCCAATTAACAAAAACGAAGACATTTTGTAGACGTTTGGGGATGATCCGGATCCAACGGTGACGACTGCTCGGGTCGGGTTCGGGACAACTTTCGGCCGCGTGCGAGGGGAGGTCCGCGGGCTGACGAGAGGGGTTAGGTTGGGCCTGGCGGTAGGTAGTGGACTGTGCAGAAGGGCTCGAGCTGAGAGAAGAGAAGAGAGAGAGGCACGACGACTGTTTCCGGAGACCGAAAACGTCTGACGTTAGACCGACTATAATGCCGCTATAGTTATCCGTTGGGCTATCAAACGAACTCCGAATGCGATGAAACTTGACAGGCGGTCTATCTACACTATAATAAGACCACACGCCAACTTTCATCCCATTCCAAGAACATTTCCTGGCCACTTATAAAATATTATTTCGGACATGCCGTGGGCGCGTGCAAGTGTGTCTGGGCTCAGAACGGACCACGGACGGAATGAGGAGACCGGGACGGATGCAAATTTTCGAAAACATGCAGATGCAATGCGGATGATGACATGGCAAGATGCAACGCGCAAGCGAATGACAAGGCAACAACAACGAATAACTGTAGGACATCTGGCACATCGGTCTCGGGGCGTCACAGCTGGGCCCGCCGCGGGCCTCGCCTACAGCTCCTCCAAAGACAGTGGCGACTCCTGGTGGTCCAGCGACTCTCCCGAGCTTGTGGAGTCTCCAGAGACGAGCGACGACAGCTACGTTCCCCTGAGCTCCCGCCAAGCCTGGAGTAGAGCTAAAGTGTCAGGCCACCGCCGGTGCTGATCTGGATGAGGTTGGCGCCGGCCTTGGGTGGCCCACTGTTGATGATGGCGTCATCCAAAGGGGCACGCGTAGTTAGGACTCCATAGGAATTCCTTCCCTTTTGTTCCCTGCGAGGAATCAAGAAATGAACCCCATGGGGGTGTGTAAGGCGTCTGTAATGCCTTTTGTCAATATAGCCCCTATTATGAAGATTTGTGCGTGCATATCCTGCCAAGGCTCGCCCCCCTTTCCAATCCCACGGCAGCTTGGTGCTCGACGCTGACAGGTCTCGGTCCCCAGGCGGCTGCAGCCATCACTGGTATGCCAGGTCGCGTGCCGTGGTTAAGGCCAGGAGGTGAGCGGCCCGAGGTCCAGTAAGAGCTCCTGAGGCGCGATGCTCAAGAGGTCCCCTTTAGCGCGCAAGCAGCTCTCTTAGGATGGGAAAGGAAGAAAATGTTGCCGCAGCAGGGCAGCGAAGGGAGTGAGCGAGGGTCTCGTGCCATAGCGAATGGTGGATCCAGAGCGAGAACTTATCTTGGCTGTCCGGAGTCGGCTCCTCGAGTCGTGCCGGACACGTCCGTCGGCCACTGTAGTGTACCTTGGTCAGGCCCGTGCGAGCCTCTCCCTCCCCTCCATGTTCTTCTTGGTGCTCTGCGTCCTCAGGTCTCGGCCCTCGAGCGAGCTCAGCCGCCGCTGGTATGCCAGGTCGCGTGTCATGGTCAAGGCCAGGGGGTGAGGGCTGGAGAGCCAGTAGGAGCTCCTGAGGTGCGATGCTCAAGAGCCCCCCTTTTAACGTGCAAGCGAATCGCATGAGGGAAGAGGGAGAGTCTGCGGTACCGCCTGCTGTGGCCCTTAGGAAGTTCCTGCAAGTTAGCGCGAGGAAGGGCACTGGTCGCCGTGGTGATTGCTGATTCGCTTCTAGCACGTGAGAGGGGACTCCATACCGCGGAGAACCCCCGGGGCATGTACAGCCTTGCCCTAACACGTGGCTTGCATGACAGGGCTAGACGAGGTGTGTCTGGGCACTCGTGAGCCAGCGCGGGACTCACGAGGCCCTACCTCAAGGCGGGTTGCGCCTGGTCTTGGTTCTTGTTTGCTGTCTTGGCCCTGTGAGGTGGTTAGACAACCTACGTCGAACAAATCTCCTGAGGTTATCGCATGAGAAAGCCAAGCAACAACTGCCCCAGGAGGTGACGTGAACGGGGCCAGCCCGCCAGACAGAGCTCAACCATTAGATTTATCGACGCTGCAGGGACGGGCCCGAGCATAGATGCCGTACCTAACCCTCTCACGCAAAGGGTCCTGAAGAAAGACGACCAGCATGCGGCTAATGCGACGGGCAATAATCAAGCAGGTGATAGTCATAGATAGATTAAGCATGAAAGGCAACCTAGCTCAGGTAAACACATAAACGATACGCGCCACTGGGTCCGGCCCGAGCGGCTTGGGGATGATGCAGCCCAAGGGGCGCCCCCAACAAGGTAAGCTAAAGACATACATGCCACAGGGACGGACCCACGCGGACTGGGATTAATGCAGCCCCCTGGGCGCTCCCAGCTAAATGAACTTGGAAAATGTCACCTGGTTCTGTTGATGAAGGGGTGTTGAGGTAGCTGAAGGTACGCGGCAAAGGGGTTGCTCCTCATGAGCCACCGGGGCCCTGAGCCTCGGGAGGCTGTGGGGGTCCTGGCGGTTCCTTGAGGACCGTCTCCATCTTCGCCAGGACTGTGTGGTGCCTGGCCTCTTGACCCACCATGACACTCCACAGGCTGCGCTGGAAGGCAGCAGTCATGCTTGGCAGGCCGAACGGCATGCGAACATAGCTGTGAGGTGGACCTTCGCAGCGCCCAACACGCGAAGGCCAGAAGCGCTCCTGAGATTCGGCTCGGTTGAGCCCTGGTATGTCGATGCAGACGCGCAGCTCACCACCCTCGCCTGGGTGGGGAGTAGCGCCAGGTAGGCGGTGGTCGCCGCGTATTGTTCTTGCTTCCTGAAGCTCCCGAGATACCTTGGTGATAAACTCTGAGCACCGGGCACTCCTTGCCCAGTGTACTCCTGAAGGAGACATGCTGTGAAACACGCCTCCAAGTGGTGCCCGAGCACCTCCCTCGTGACGTTGGCGAGGTCTGAGGCCCTCTAGAAGAGAGCCCCTGAGCCATGCCCGAGGAGGGCGTTGGGCACGCCTTCCTATGCGATAGAGGGAGGCGCCCCATATGCGGGCGCTGATCCTGACGAGGTGCCACTTGCGGTGCTGCCCTCCTGAGGTCCGGCATGGAGTTGCTGCTTCTTCTTCTTGGGGACGACCTCCAGAGGGTATCGAGCTGCATTGTGGCCGGGGTCTTCGATTGACGCTGCTTGGAAGGCGCGCTCGAGGGAGCACACCGCATCTCTTTCTTCGCAGGGGACTATGATGATCTCGCCGCTTCCTGGCATCTTGAGGACGTTGCAGCCGTGGTGTGTCACGGCCATGAACTTGGCAGGGCTGGATATCCGAGGATGGCATTGTATGGCAGGCGGATGTGGGTGACGTTGAAGTCAGTGAGCTCGGTGTGGTAGTTGTTGTGATGCCCGAAGGTGACTGGGAGGCGGACCTGACAGATCGGTGTGGTGGAGCCGTCGGTCACTCCTGAGAAAGGCTTGGTGGGCTGAAGCTGATCATACGGAACTTGGAGGCTGTCGAACGTCTCAACAGACAGGACGTTGAGCCCTGCGCCGGCGTCGATGAGGGTCTTGGTGACTTGCACGTTGCTGATGACAGGTGAACAAAGCATCAGGAGGACACCGGCAGTAGCCGTGCACTTGAGCTGGTCTGCTGAGCTGAATGTGATGGCGCACTAGGACCACCTGAGCGGGCGCGTGGCCTCGAGCTTGGGGAGGATTGCGTTCACCTCGCAAGCAAACTTCTTGAAGATACGCTGTGAGGCAGGGGCTTGAGCTCCGCCCAAGACGCAAGTGATGGCACGCGGCTCCTGGAAGCCCCCAGCCCCCTCGTCTTGGTGGTGTTCATCATTCATTCTTGGTGGTGGCGGCAGTGGAGGGAGACCGGCGTTGCCCTGAGGACGATCCTCACGAGGCTGATCCCTCCAGGCGCCCTCACGAGGCTGATCCTGCCAGTGGTCCTCACGAGGCCGGTCGTGCCACTCCTGGCGTGGGCCATGGTCATCTCAGCGTCCGCCACCATGTCCTCCTCCTCGGCCGTAGCCCCGGTCGTTGCGCTCAGGGCGTCGACCGAAGCGTCCTTCTCGAATGGCTCTGAGCTCTTGACAGCCGCTAGTGTTGTGGCTATGTAGGTTATGGAAGGCACAGAACGGTCGGCGGCTCTTGGATGACTCGGGCTGGTCCCTGCCGCGCTTTGTGTCCAACTCCGCCGTGAGCACGGCTGCTCCCTTGTGCTTCACGTCTTTGGCCTTGGCTTTCTTCTCCTCCGGGTCCATAGCCGGGAGTTCAGGGAGGGAGAGGCGCCCCTCCTCAGCTCTTGCGCACTTGGTCGCCAGGTTGAACAGCTCTAGAGACGTGCACAACTCCTCATGGATGGCGAGCTCCTCCTTCATCTTGACGTCGCGGACGCCATCGGAAAATGCAAAGATGATGGCCTTGTCCGTCACCTTGGGGATCTTGAGGTGAATGTTGTTGAAGCACTGGATGTACTTCTGGAGGGTCTCTCCTGGTTGTTTCTTGATGCAACGCAGGTCACCTGCAGCCGGTGGGCGGTCGCGAGTGCCCTAGAAGTTGGCGACGAAATGGTCGTGCATCTTGTCCTAGGAGGAGATCGAGCCTGGAGGCAGGTTCAGGAGCCAGGAGTGGGCACCATCCTTGAGAGCCATGGGAAACTAGTTCGCCATGACTTTCTCATCGCCGTTGGCTGCCTCGATGCTCAGCTCGTAGAGCTGCAGGAACTCCGCGGGGTCGGCGGTGCCGTCGTAACGAGGAGGCAGCTCCGGCTTGAACTTGTCCTTGATGGGGTCCGGCAATACCGCCACAAGCGGCACGCGGTTTTGCCGTGGTGGCGCAGGAAGCGCGGGGGCGTTTTCTCGCAGTCGAGGGACTTCTTGGCAGCTTCTTTCTTCTTGCGCGGGCACCAGACGCGGCAGGTCGCACCGAGGGGCCGCGCGCCTGGGTGCCAAGACTCCGTTTTGGGGCAGGGGTGGTGGAGGCGCTTCTTGGGCCACGCCGCCCGCGGCTGGCGGAGAGCAAGGTGGCGAGAGGGACGGCGCAGGGGAGCCCCCTGCGGCGCTGACAAGCTCGGCGATGTAGTCGAGCCAGTCCTCGTAGAGGTCGTCAATTGGGCGATAGCGCAGGAGCTCGCGCGCCATGCATAGAGAGTCATGCGCGTCCACGGGAGCGTGATGAGCGTGGGACGATGAACTGGCCAGGGTCAGCGATGGAGTGGCAGTGCGGCCGTCCCGTCGCACCGCGGGGTGCAGCAAGGATGCTTCCTGCTCGTTTCCCGCCGGGCCGGTGGCGGTGTTGGCGAGAGGCGACGGAGAATGATGAGGCGGCCCACTAACGGGAGCCATTTGAGCAACACGGGTAGCGAGGGCAGCTTGGCGCTCGGTGCGAGCGCGGCGAGCATCCAACATGGAGACGATGAGACGATAGGACGCGGAGGGACGAAAGGGGAGTTTCGGCGCACCCCTACCTGGCGCGCCAAATGTCGGATCACGAGTTCCGGCAAAACCCTCAAGGTTCGAACACTGGGGTGTGCGCGAAGATCTCCCCCCTACCGATCCACGTCCTAACTCAGCTAAGATCTTACGAACTAACTCGACGAACTTGCAACACAAATGACACAAGATTTATACTGGTTCGGGCCACCGTTGTGGTGTAATACCCTACTGAAGTGTGGTGATGGTGGATTGGCTCTTGCGATGAGGATGAACAGTACAAGGGGAAGAACAGCCTCCTGAGGAGAGGTCTTCTTGTGCTTGGTGGATGTGATTGCGGGGATGGACTAGTTCTAGTCTCAGATGAGGTCGTCCCTAGCTACAGTGGTGGCTAGTCCTATTTATAGTGGCCTTGGTCCTCTTCCCAAATATTGAACGGGAAGGGATCCTGTCGGTGTCAAAACTGTCGGATCTCGGGTAGGGGGTCCCGAACTGTGCGTCTAGGCAGATGGTAACAGGAGACAAGGGACACATTGTTTTTACCCAGGTTCGGGCCCTCTCGATGGAGGTAAAACCCTACTCTTGCTTGATTAATATTGATGATATGGGTAGTACAAGAGTAGATCTACCACGAGATCAAGCAGGCTAAACCCTAGAAGCTAGCCTATGGTATGATTGTTGTATGATGAAGTTGTCCTACGGACTAGAACCCTCCGGTTTATATAGGCACCGGATAGGGTTAGGGTTACACAGAGTCGGTTACAATGGTAGGAGATCTTGAATATCCGCATCGCCAAGCTTGCCTTCCACGCCAAGGAAAGTCCCATCCGGACACGGGACGAAGTCTTCAATCTTGTATCTTCATAGTCCTGGAGTCCGGCTGAAGGTATAGTCCGGATACCCGAACACCCCCTAATCCAGGACTCCCTCAGTATCCCCTGAACCAGGCTTCAATGACGACGAGTCCGGCGCGCAGATTGTCTTCGGCATTGCAAGGCGGGTTCCTCCTCCAAGTTCTTCAAGAAGATTTTAAACACCAAGGATAGTGTCCGGCTCTGCAAAATAAGTTTCCACATATTGCCATAGAGAGAATAATATCAACAAAAATCTAATCTGCTGACGTATTCCGCAGCGTGACATCACTCTACGGCCAAGTCCTTTACTCGAATCATTTTTACTTTTCCACCTCAGCATGTTTAGCGAGGCGGTTTCCTTGGCACGTCTTGTCAAAGCAGAGATCGTGTCCCCCCTTTTACGGGATTCTCATCCATACGGATGTGGGTAACCCAATCGTGCCCGTTAGCATGTTTCCTCGATTAAAGGCGAGTCCCAAACGGTTACAGGAGGGGCTCTTGGTATTCAACCTCTTATAAAGAGACCAAGGCCTTACTCCTTTTTCCAATCTCAAACGATTTTGCCCGTCGCCTTGAGTTCCAACACCCTAGGCTCCAGATTCCAAGCGCTTCGGACCTTCGACAATGTCCGGTTCCGACCTTCAAGGCCGATGGATGCCTTCCTCCGTCATGGAGGAGGACGTGCTAAAGTTGAGAGAGGCTAAGTTCTTGACCGCCGAAATTTCGCATAGGTTGCCTGCTCAAAGGCAGGCCATTCCCAGTCCCCAGCCCGGTGAGAGCATAGTCTTCATGTCTCACTTCCTTCGGGGGTTAGGCTTCCCGATGGATCCCTTCGTGAGGGGGCTGCTGTTTTATTACGGGCTGGAATTTCATGACTTAGGTCCGGAGTCCATCCTCCACATTTCCTCATTCATCGTTGTGTGCGAAGCGTTCCTCCATGTTACTCCTCACTTCGGATTATGGCTCAAGACTTTTGGAGTGGAGCCGAAGATGATCGAGGGACGGCACGCAGAGTGCGGAGGCGCTGTCATAAGTAAGAATGCTGATGCTCCATGGCCCGAGGGCTCTTTTCACGAGGAGCTTGGCTTGTGGCAACGAGAGTGGTTCTATATCACCGCTCCCAGGAGCACCAAGTGGGTGGCACCTCCTGCCTTTCGCTCGGGTCCCCCACCACGGCTAACGTCATGGGTCAGGAAAGGGTTAGATTGGGGGTTACCCAAAGACGTGCCCTTGTTGCAGGGCCGCATTAGGGATCTCTTAGAAGGAGACCTCAGCCTGGTCAAGGTGACGCAGGCCATGTTGATTCGCCGGATACTGCCCGGCAAACGTCGCTCCCTTCGCCTGTGGGAGTTTAATCCAGAGGGACCGCGCGCTCTCCAGAATTTCATGGGCGCAACGCCCGTGGAGATGTATAAACTGTTCTTCGGATCACAAATGATGTGTCCGGATTTGACCGAGGACGCAGGCCTAAGCTGCAATCGCCCGGATACCCAAGTAAGTAACCTTGTGCCTGGTCCTACTATCCATATAATCGTCATAAACTTGCCCCTAAAAGAGCTGTCCTTTTAAACAGGAGTGGATAGCGAAGGCAAAGCTGATCAGGTGTCCGGCTCCCCTTCCCGAAACCAGGCCGGATCCCGTGCTTGTCAGGATGTTGAAGATACTGCCTTTGGAGGTAAGTAAGTGGAAGGACAAGGGAACTATGGCCTCCTTGAAGGAGGCTGCTCCGAAGGGAGGAACCGACAATTCCTCACCTAAGGGGAAGAAGAGGGCCGCCTCTGACGACCTGGAGACCATGGCCTCGAAGCGGGGGAGAAAATCCTCGTTAGAGGGTCCGATGCCGGGGAGTTCCTCGGCCGAACTACGCCCTCAAAGGGATCAGCCCTCCAGCGAGCCGTAAGTAGAGAGAGGTTTTCCTTTTGAGGGATGAGAGAAATCCTTGATTTATATCTGAGAAGATTAACCGAAATTTTACCTTGTGGCTCGGACCTCAGCCCTTCTGAGCAGAGCTCGTCTTCGGGGGATCTTCTTCCGGAGATGATGGAGAGCGGGACGCCTCCCCCTGCCATACCGCCTAGCGAGGCAGGCGACCCTGAGGTGTCGTCGTGGAGGGTTTCTCTGACTCCAGCAGGGGCGGAAGATAGCTATGTGGCCCCCCAAGGTTCTCCGCGTCCGGCCTTCGAAAGAGGCCATAGGACAAGTTCGGCACCGTCTGGTGCTCGGTCGGAGGAGCTAAAGATTCTGCTGGGGCGATCTTCTATCTCAGAGGAGCATCGTGCATTGATGGGCATGGTGATTGAAAGGATTTCATCCGCAGAAAGCGGATTGCATGGGGCTGTCAAAAGTTTACTAACGGGTTTTGAGGTACGTTAGATAATGTACACTTTTGTCGGTTGCACATAGGTAAGATGCGCCCTGTGTAGATAGTAGCCCCTGAGACTCTGCGCGTTGTCAAGAAATGACGGCATGCAGAGGATCATAATCCCAGGTCTAAAATGTCGCCTTTGAATGTAGGTGGCGAGGTGTCCGGAATCAAGCCGAACTGATGATTTGGCCGAACTAAAGCGGCAACTGGACATGGCAGATGCCGACATCGCGCTTGTCAACAAGCGGCTTGATGAGGCTCAAGGTATGTAATTCCTCGGGCGGCATCAGGTAAGAGGAGCTTCATGCCAGTGTCTTACAATGTGTGTGCTTGATGCAGATGGTACGGCCGTCGTAGAGAATCTTAGGGCAGAACTTGCCCGAGCTAAGGAGCAAGCCAGAAAAAGCGATGCGGCTGCCGAGAAGGCCCTTGAAGAGCTGAGAGCCGAACAGGCTACTCACTGCCGAAGCAAAGAAGAGATGGACGAGATGGCCGAGAAGTTAAAGAGCACTGCAGACGGTTGCAAACTTCTTGAGAAAGAAGACCGGGCGAGACAGACGGACTTAGAGAAGGTCGTTGCCGATGCCAAGGACGCTCACTCTGCGATGAGATCTGCGAAGGAGGAGCTGCGTCAGGCCGAACAGATTACGGCTGGAAAGCCCTTTATGTTGCGGAGGAAGTTTTGCGATCTGAAGTTTGCTCCGTTGGACTGGATGTGGAGTGTGGAGGACACCTATCTGGATTTGGCAGCAAGTGCTGCTGATGCGACCGAACACTTTCGAGATCCAAAAGATCGCGAAGTGGAAAAGCTTTTCTGGTCACAGTTCCACAATCCAGAGCATCCACTAGCAGTGGATGATCACCTGGCTCAATGGGCCGAACTGAATAGATTGTCCGGACTCGCCATGAAGTATGTCATGGGTCATCTGTGGCCTGGGAGATCGGAGCCAAAGAGTTATTTCAGCTTGGTGCAGCAATTCCTTGACGCGGTGCCGCGTATTAATGCGATGAAGAGGTCAGCATGCATAGAGGGCGCACGGATGGCTCTTGCCCGTGTCAAGACATACTGGGCAGAGATGGAGACCACCGTTGTTGCGTCCCGAGATTCGGACAAAAGCCGAGTACCCTCCAAGCACTATTTTCAGGAAGTCATTGAAGGCGCTCGTGTAATAGAGACGCAGTGCTCGAAGGATGCTATGTTATGATAGCATATGTAATTATAAAGCAATATTTTGATAAATTGTAGTGGCCTTTTATACTTGTGCCTTCAAGTATTGGGAACGCCTCCTGTGCGGCCGTTTTAAGATATATATAAAATCTGAAAGATGGCAGTCGTTGGCTTCATCCCCCACGCACATAGTGTGGGGGTGCTCGCAGAAGACGCATTTTCACACTTAACCCAACGTCTTGGTCCTACAAAGGAGGTGATAGCGCAGCGGGCCAGGCAACCGGACTATAATGCTTTAACACTTTCACTTAGCCATAGGAGCTTGACAGCGGGACTATTTAGGTAGCCCCTTGGTGGCGACTGCGCTCGCCCGAGTTCGGGGCGCGTATGTGCCTGGCCGGGAAATGGCCCTTCGTTAAAACGGGGGAATCCTATAGATTCCGACAGGTCATCGGGTGGCTGACCAGTCTCACGTTACATCATGACAGTCAGTTTTCGGCTTTCTCTACTGAGGCGCTCGCCCGGCCTAACCAGGGCACAATCGCAGTAGTTCTCCTAGTGCTACCTTAGCCGATAGAGCGGAACGTAAGGTAGCCGAACTCAGGAGCCGGGCAACCCAACATTTGACCAAAGACAGGATTCGGAGCTGATGCATATAATGCCAAAACCCGCGACGCCGAACACTCCCTAAGGTGTTCGGTCTTTATGAGTGTGGGTAAAACAACACTCTTTATTAAAAAGCCCCTAGTGTCCAGGTACGCGCAAAAATTCTAACGTGGCCACATGCCAAGACGCCAGCCTCCTCCTTGGATATATCAGAGAAAACCAGGGGATATGTAGCAACAAGGGACAGTAAAAAAGGTTTATGCAGGGTCTTAATCTAAAAAGAATCCTTAGGACGGGTCCCTACTGCACGTCTGCGCCTGTGTCTCCGTTGTGCCGTATCCTGGACGGGCGCCGCACTATGTTCATCTGCGAAAGAGAGGAACTAAGCTGAAAATGGGTCGTGCTGAACAAAAGTTTAAAATAAGCAAAGTATAAAGTAAAATATATAGAACTGAGCTTTATTGTCTCTTATTGTATATGTACGGAGCCCCTAGTGCGGGGGTATATGGCCACTAAGCCTGCATCAATGATGATTTTGTACCGAACTCGTTTATCCGCGTTCGTGGTCTTTAATGACATATTCCGAAATTTTTGGCCGGTGAAGCCATTTTACTGTGGGGCTGTCAAAGCAGCCGCACAGTCCTCCGCTTGGGGGAGGGGCACATCAATGCTTCCCCTTCAAAGAGATGATGCCTCGTGGACCGGGCATCTTAAGCGTTAGAGACGCATAATGCGGTATTGTGTTAAAGCGGGCGAAAGCTTCACGTCCCAGTAGTGCTTGATAGCGACTGGAGAATGGGATGATGTGGAAGGTCAGCTTTTCGCGACGGAAGTTATCGGTAGAGCCAAATATAACTTCGAGCCGGAGAAAACCCATGCAATGGGTGTCCGGACCAGGCATGACCCCTTGAAAGGCGGTTTTGCTGCGGCGGATTCTTGCTGGGTCTATCCCCATGCGGCGGATTGTGTCCTGATATATCAAGTTTAGTCCACTGCCGCCGTCCATAAGGACATTTGAAAACTAGAGTCCGCCAATTATTGGATCGAGTACCAAGGCAGTCCAGCCTGCGTTCCTGATACTTCTAGAATGATCCAGCCGATCGAAGATGATTGGTTTTGACAACCAATGGCGGGACCCCTTTGGGATAGGTCGTGTGGTGCGTACCTTTATGGGCGCCGCACGTTTTGTTATGTGAAGTGAGTTTACTGTTTTTACTTCTTGTGGGAAGTTCTTTTGTTTCCTGGTGCTCTGCTTTTGGGGTTCGTCCTTGTCTTTGCTTGGTGTGTCGAGCCCCTTGTGTTCGGCGTTGAGTCTGCTGGATTGTTTGAAAAACCAACAATCTCTATGGGTATGGTTAGCAGGCTTACCGGGAGTACTGTGTATTTGACATATCATGTCCAGGATTTTGTTTAAGTTGGATGGATCATCCCTATTATCCTGGAGGGGTGGCTTTGTCTGATTCTGTCGTGAGCTTTTGAATCCGGCGTTGACTGCCGTGCTCTTCGGACTTTTTTCCTTAGTCCGGCGACGGTCCTTGTTGCGTCGTGGTTTTCCATTTCCATTCCTAGTTTCGGATGTACTTGGGTCGCTGGGGCTGCATCTTGCCAACCAGCTGTCCTCTCCTGCACAAAAGCGGGTCATGAGGCTTGTTAGTGCGGCCATTGTTCTTGGCTTTTCTTGGCCGAGGTGTCTGGCGAGCCATTTGTCTCGGACGTTATGCCTGAAAGCTGCTAAGACTTCGGCATCCGTACAGTCGACTATCTGATTCTTTTTAGTGAGGAATCTATTCCAGAATTGCCGAGCTGATTCTCCGGGCTGTTGAGTTATGTGACTAAGATCGTCTGCATCCGGAGGGCGGACATAGGTCCCTTGAAAATTTGCTCGGAAAGTGTCCTCGAGTTCTTCCCAACTTCCAATTGTGTTTTCAGGAAGGCTTTTAAGCCAATGCCGGGCTGGCCCTTTAAGCTTAAGAGGTAAGTATCTAATGGCGTGGAGGTCATCTCCTCTAGCCATATGTATGTGGAGGATATAATCCCCGATCCAGACTCCAGGGTCTGTTGTTCCATCATATGCCTCTATGTTTACGGGTTTGAATCCCTCTGGAAATTCATAGTCTAGGACCTCATCGGTGAAACATAGGGGGTGTGCGGCGCCCCTGTATTTGGGTGTGTCGGATTCTGATGATGGCTTTATTGCATTGCTTACGAGAGCTTGATTTCTTGGCCCATAAATGGACCTAACTGGGCCCTGATGTGAATCCTTAAGTGGGTCGCATGCCGATTTAAGTGCAACGCTGTTTGCCGCTTTATGCTGGCCATGGGGTCATCTATCCGACCGTGTGGCTTTCTTATTTTTGGAATGCGAGGGCTCTAGGGCCTCTTTGTCGAATTCGGGCAGTAGCTTTCTCTTCGGATAGCTATTAGTGCGGCAACTATCGCCGTATTTATCTGCGGTATTGATTACTTTGCTCCATCGGATCCTGAGTGCATCTTCCGCCGTTTTTAGCTTCCGCTTCTGCTTTTTCAGGCTGCATGCTGTTGCAACGAGCCTCTTGTGGAGATTCTTCTGGTTCCTTGGTTTATCCGGCGTAAGGTCGTCCGGAGTGCCGTTTTCGCCGGGGGAGGGATGTTCAGTTTCTCTATCCGCGTTGCCCTGTTCGGACGGTTGCTCTAAGGCCTGCTCGTCGTCTACTGGCTCGTCCTGCTCTATGGCTGGGTCTTTATCGAGGCGGGGCTTGGGTCGGTGTTTACGCCGACGCTTTGATTGCTTTTCGAGGGATCGGTCCCCCGTTCCATCCCCTTTTTCCTCGTTGTCGTTTCCTTTAGGGGTATCCACCATGTACACATCGTGAGATGGGGTGGCTGTCCAATGCCCTATGGGCGTTGGCTCATCTGTATCTCCTGCATCGTCGTCCATGCTGTCGATGTTTGTGAAGTCGAAGTTGAGCACGTCGTTTAAATTGTCGACAGTGGCTACCAAGTGGGTGGTGGGTGGGCTTTGAATTTCTTCATCATCCGTATCCCATCCTCGCTGACCGTAGTCCGGCCAGGGCTCTCCTGATAAAGAGAGAGACTTTAGAGAATTTAGGATGTCGCCAAAAGGAGAGTGCTGAAAGATGTCTGCGGCGGTGAACTCCATTATCAGCGCCCAATTGGATTCGATCGGCAGGGGCGTGGGGGGTTCGGAGTTCGGAGAGGAATCCGGCTCCTTGGAGTCACGGGCCGTGCGGAACGCGGGGCTGACGGTCGGCTCGATCGCCTTTGAGATCGTAGCCCCCGAGGCGACGTCCAACCGCTCGTCCTCGATTGGCGCAATAGGCTCTAAATAAAGGGTCGGAACCGGTGCTTGTGCGGCCTCCAGGGCACTGTTCAGCTGCAGAGCTAGATCATGCCTCTCGATGCAGTGCGACGCGCTCAGCTGTGGCTTGAATCCGTCGAAGAACGAATCCCCGCGGGTGTCTGCCGTGTAGTTTAAGCTTCCAAACCTGACCTGATGGCCAGGGGCGTAGCTTTCGATCTGCTCCAGGTGGCCAAGCGAATTGGCCCGCAGTGCAAAGCCGCCGAAGACGAAGATCTGTCCAGGGAGAAAAGTCTCGCCCTGGACCGCATCGTCGTTGATGATCAAAGGAGCCATCGAGCCCAAAAGTGACGACACAGAGGAACTCTCAATGAAAGCACCAATGTCGGTGTCAAAACCGGCGGATCTCGGGTAGGGGGTCCCGAACTGTGCGTCTAGGCGGATGGTAACAGGAGACAAGGGACACGATGTTTTTACCCAGGTTCGGGCCCTCTCGATGGAGGTAAAACCCTACTCCTGCTTGATTAATATTGATGATATGGGTAGTACAAGAGTAGATCTACCACGAGATCAAGGAGGCTAAACCCTAGAAGCTAGCCTATGGTATGATTGTTGTATGATGAAGTTGTCCTACGGACTAGAACCCTCCGGTTTATATAGGCACCGGATAGGGTTAGGGTTACACAGTGTCGGTTACAATGGTAGGATATCTTGAATATCCGCATCGCCAAGCTTGCCTTCCACGCCAAGGAAAGTCCCATCTGGACACGGGACGAAGTCTTCAATCTTGTATCTTCATAGTCCTGGAGTCCGGCTGAAGGTATAGTCCGGCTACCCGAACACCCCCTAATCCAGGACTCCCTCAGATCCCACAACGGCCAATTTGAAGGGAGACAGCTAGTACAACCCATCCTGACAAAGGTAGTCTTCGCCTGCCAAAGGCTCTGGTGGTGACGCCGTCTTGGGATGCATGGTGACCTCCATCTTGCCGTCCTTCTGGTCTTGGTCTCATTGCACCAATATGGAAACCTTTGCTTGATGCCTCGGTACTCTGGCCTGCACTTTCTCCCTTAGCACCGAAGAGGAAACAAGACACTGTGCGTGTTGGTGCCCGCCTGGCCTTGATCGTCATGGCTCACATCACTGGAACCTCGCGAGGTTTGCCTCGCCTTGAAATCTCCGCCCCTAGCGAGCCAGCCTGGTGAGGCCGCTCCTAAGGAGGTCTTGTGTCATCCGCCTTGCAAGGCTTGGCCCCTCACGAGGGTCTTGAGTGCTTGTTGGTGAGGATGGGTCGTATGGGCCCGCTCGCAGAGCCACGCCGTGGGCCACAGGCAGGCAAGTCTGGGGACCCTCGTTCCCACAACGCCGACAGTAGCCCCCGGGCCCAAGACGTGCTCGGGCTTGGCTTCGAGGCGAAGCCAAGGGTCAAGGGCGAAGCGCCGTGGGCCCCAATGGCCTGCGGCCATGGTCGACACGTGGTGGTTGATTGGACATGGGCGTCTCCGCTTCCCCATGCTGCCTCGGCAACTGCCCGACTTGACGAGTCCCTGCTACATGCAAGGGAAATCCATCATTATAACCTTAGATCATGGAGGCTGGCGGATGTTGCTCCACCGACGTACTTCTTCCTCCTATATATACCTATGTACCCCCAAACTACTAGATATGGAGCCAAAACCCTAATTCCACCGCCGTAACTTTTTGTACCCGTGAGATCGCATCTTGGGACCTTTTCCGGAGCTCCGCCGGAGGGGGCATCGATCACGGAGGGCTTCTACATCAACACCATAGCCTCTCCGATGAAGTGTGAGTAGTTTACTTCAGACCTTCGGGTCCATAATTTTTAGCTAGATGGCTTCTTCTCTCTTTTTGGATCTCAATACAAAGTTCTCCCCCTCTCTTGTGGAGAACTATTTGATGTAATCTTCTTTTGTGGTGTGTTTGTTGAGACCGATGAATTATGGGTTTATGATCAAGTTTATCTATGAACAGTATTTGAATCTTCTCTGAATTCTTTTATGTATGATTGGTTATGTTTGCAAGTCTCTTCGAATTATCAGTTTTGTTTGGCCTACTAGATTGATCTTTCTTGCAATGGGAGAAGTGCTTAGCTTTGGGTTCAATCTTGCGGTGTCCTTCCCCAGTGACAGTAGGGGAAGCAAGGCACGTATTGTATTGTTGCCATCGAGGATTACAAGATGGGGTTTATTTCATATTGCATGAGTTTATCCCTCTACATCATGTCATCTTGCTTAAAGCGTTACTCTATTCTTTTGAACTTAATACTCTAAATGCATGCTGGATAGCAGTCGATGTGTGGAGTAATAGTAGTAGATGCAGGCAGGAGTCGGTCTACTTGTCTCGGACGTGATAGCTATATACATGATCATACCTAGATATTCTCATACCCATGCTCAATTCTGTCAATTGCTCGACAGTAATTTGTTTACCCATGGTAATACTTATGCTCTCGAGAGAAGCCACTAGTGAAACCTATGGCCCCCGGGTCTATTTTCCATCATATTAATCTTCCGTCAACAAGCTATTTCCTTTTCCGTTTATTTTGCTTTCTTTACTTTGCATCTTTATCATAAAAATACCAAAAATATTATCTTATCATATCTATCAGATCTCACTTTCGTAAGTGACCATGAAGGGATTGCCAACCCCTTTATTGCGTTGGTTGCAAGGATTTTATTTGTTTGTGTAGGTGCGAGGGACTCGTGTGTGGCCTCCTACTGGATTGATACCTTAGTTCTCAAAACCTGAGGGAAATACTTACGCTACATTGCTGCATCACCCTTTCCTCTTCAAGGGAAAACCAACGCAGTGCTCAAGAGGTAGCATGGGATCATTACTTCCTAAATTTGACACTCTTCCAAACCCACTTTCATCAATATAATCATCATAAATAGGAGGCATGCTATCATCATAATAAATATTCTCATCAAAACTTGGGGGACGAAAAATCTCATCTGCATCAAACATAGCATCCCCAAGCTTGTGGCGCATATCATTAGCATCATGGATATTCAAAGGATTCATACTAACGACATTGCAATCATGCTCATCATTTAAAGATTTAGTGCCAAACATTTTAATGCATTCTTCTTCTAACACTTTGGCACAATTATCGGAATCCTTATTTTCACGGAATATATTAAAAAGATGAAGCATATGGGGCAACCTCAATTCTAATTTTTTGTAGTTTTCTTTTATAGACTAAACTAGTGATAAAACAAGAAACTAGAAGATTCGATTGCAAGATCTAAAGATATACCTTCAAGTGCTAACCTCCCCAGCAACGGCGCCAGAAAAGAGCTTGATGTCCTACACAACCTTCTTCTTGTAGACGTTGTTGGGCCTCCAAGTGCAGAGGTTTGTAGGACAGCAGCAAATTTCCCTCAAGTGGATGACCTACGGTTTATCAATCTGTGGGAGGCATAGGATGAAGATGGTCTCTCTCAAACAACCCTGCAACCAAATAGAAAAGTGTCTCTTATGTCCCCAACACACCCAATACAATGGTAAATTGTATAGGTGCACTAGTTCGGTGAAGAGATGGTGATACAAGTGCAATATGGCTGGTAGATATAGGTTTTTGTCATCTGAAAATATAAAAACAGCAAGGTAACTAATGATAAAAGTGAGCGAAAACAGTATTGCAATGCGTTGAAACAAGGCCTAGGGTTCATACTTTCACTAGTGCAAGTTCTCTCAACAATAATAACATAATTGGATCATATAACTATCCCTCAACATGCAACAAAGAGTCACTCCAAAGTCACTAATAGCAGAGAACAAACGAAGAGATTATTGTAGGGTACGAAACCACCTCAAAGTTATCCTTTCTGATCGATCTATTCAACAGTCTGTAGTAAAATACTCCCTCCGTTCCATAATGTAGTGCCTATAGATTTTTTGAAAAGTCAAACTTTGCAAACTTTGACCAAGTTTGTAGAGAAAACTATTTATATCTATAATACCAATAATATATAGTGTGAAACTACATCTTAAGATGAATCTAGTGATATATGTTTCGCACTCTAGATGTAAATATTTTTCTCCACAAACTTGGTCAAAGTTTGTGACATTTGACTTTTCAAAAAATCTATAGGCACTACTTATGGAATGGAGGGAGTATGTCAGGTCACGGGTTCCGGCAAAACCCTCAAGGTTCGAACACTTGGGTGCGCGTGAAGATCTCCCCCCTACCGATCCACGTCCTAACTCAGCTAAGATCTTATGAATTAACTCGACAAACTCGCAACACAAAGGACACAAGATTTATACTGGTTCGGGCCACTGTTGTGGTGTAATACCCTACTCCAGTGTGGTGGTGGTGGATTGCCTCTTGGGCTGGGGATGAACAGTACAAGGGGAAGAACAGCCTCCTGAGGAGAGGTGTTCTTGTGCTTGGCGGATGTGATTGCGGGGATGGACTAGTTCTAGTCTCAGATGAGGTCGTCCCTAGCTACGGTGGTGGTTAGTCCTATTTATAGTGGCCTTGGTCCTCTTCCCAAATATTGAACGGGAATGGATCCCACAATGGCCAATTTGAAGGGGGACAGCTAGTACAACCTATCCTGACAAAAGCAGTCTTCGCCTGCCAAAGGCTCTGGTGGTGACGCCATCTTGGGCTCCACGGTGACCTCCGTCTTGCCGTCCTTCTGGTCTTGGTATCATTGCACCAATATGGAAACCTTTGCTTGATCCTTTGGTACTCCGCGCCTGCACTTGCTCCCTTAGCACCGAAGAGGAAACAAGGACATTGTGCGTGTTGGCGCCCGCCTGGCCTTGATCTTCACGGCTCACGTCACTGGAACCTCGCGAGGTTTGCCTCGCCTTGAACTCTCCGCCCCTTGCAAGCCATCCTGGTGAGGCCGCTCCTGAGGAGGTCTTGTGTCGTCCGCCTCCCGAGGATTGGCCCCTCGCGAGGGTCTTGAGTGCTTGCTGGTGAGGATGGGCCAGACGGCCCCGCTCGCAGAGCCACGCCGTGGGCCGCAGGCAGGCAAGTCCGGGGACCCCCGTTCCCAAAACGCCGACAAAATAACAGGAAGCTATTCTTTCCGTTCAATCTATCCTAGAGTTCGTACTAGGATTAATCCTTAAGACACAAATCAACCAAAACGCTAATGTCACCTAGATACTCCAATGTCACCTCAAGTATCTGTGGGTATGATTATAGGATATGCATCACACAATCTAAGATTCATCTATTCAACCAACACAAAGAACTTCAAAGAGTGCCCCAAAGTTTCTACCGGAGAGTCAAGACGAAAACGTGTGCCAACCCGTATGCATAAGTTCACGAGGTCACGAAACTCGCAAGTTGATCACCAAAACATACATCAAGTGGATCACGTGAATATCCCATTGTCAGCACAGATAAGCACATGCAAGACATACATCAAGTGTTCTCAAATCCTTAAAGACTCAATCCAATAAGATAACTTCAAAGGGAAAACTCAATTCATCACAAGAGAGTAGAGGGGGAGAAACATCATAAGATCCAACTATAATAGCAAAGCTCGCGATACATCAAGATCGTACCAAATCAAGAACACGAGAGAGAGAGAGAGAGAGATCAAACACATAGCTACTAGTACATACCCTCAGCCCTGAGGGTGAACTACTCCCTCCTCGTCATGGAGAGCGCCGGGATGATGAAGATGGCCACCGGAGAGGGATTCCCCCCTCCGGCAGGGTGCCGGAATAGGTCTACATTGGTTTTTCATGGCTTTGGAGGCTTGCGGTGGCGGAACTCCCGATCTAGGTTATTTTCTGGAGGTTTCTGTATTTATAGGAATTTTTGGCATAGATCTCATGTCAGAGGGGTCTCCGAGTCATCCATGAGATAGGGGCCCACACCCAGGGGGTAGGGCGCGCCCCCCACCCTCTTGGACGGCTCGGGACTCTTCTGGCCCAACTCTTTTACTCCGGGGGCTTCTTTTGGTCCATAAAAAATCCACAAAAATTGGCAAGTTAATTGGACTCTGTTTGGTATTCCTTTTTTGTAAAACTCAAAAACAAGGAAAAAACAGAAACTGGCACTGGGCTCTAGGTTAATAGGTTAGTCCCAAAAATCATATAAAATAGCATATAAATGCATATAAAACATCCAAGGTTGATAATATAATAGCATGGAACAATCAAAATTTATAGATACGTTGGAGACGTATCACGTCACAACGTAACTGGGTGATTATAAAGATGCGCTACAGGTGTCTCCGAAGGTGTTTGTTGGGTCGGCATAGATCGAGGTTAGGATTTGTCACTCCGAGTTTCTGAGAGATATCTCTAGGCTCTCTCGGTAATGCACATCACGATAAGCCTTGCAAGCAATGTGACTAATGAGTTAGTTATGGGATGATACTTTACGAAACGAGTAAAGAGACTTTCCGGTAACGAGATTGAACTAGGTATGATGATACCAACGATCGAATCTCAGGCAAGTAACATACCGATGACAAAGGGAATAACGTATGTTGTTATTGTAGTTTGACCGATAAAGATCTTCGTACAATATGTAGGAACCAATATGAGCATCCAGGTTCCACCATTGGTTATTGACCGGAGATGTGTCTCGGTCATGTCTACATAGTTCTCGAACCCATAGGGTCCGCACGCTTAACGTTCGATGACGATTTGTATTATGAGTTCTGTGTTTTGGTGACCAAAGTTTGTTTGGAGTCCCGGATGAGATCACGGACATGACGAGGAGTCTCAAAATGGTCGAGAGATAAAGATTCATATATTGGAAGGTACTATTCGGACATCGGAATGGTTTCGAGTGGTTCGTGTATTTTACCGGAGTACCGCTGGGTTACTGGTACCCCCCGGGGGAATTATTGGGCCTTCATGGGCCTAAGTGGAGAGAGAGGGGAGGCTGCAAGGGGTGCCCCCCCACCCCCATGGAGTCCTAATTGGACTAGGGGAGGGCGCGGCGCGCCCCTTTCCCTCTCCTTCCTTTTCCCCTCCAATAAGAAAGGAAAAAGGGGGGCGAATCCTACTAGGAATGGAGTCCTAGTAGGACTCCCCCCATGGCGCGCCCCTCCTAGCCGGCGCCTCCTCCTCCCCTCCTTTATATACGGGGGCAGGGGGCACCCCATAGCACAACAATTGTTCTCTTAGCCATGTGCGGTGCCCCCCTCTACATTTTACTCCTCTGGTCATAGCGTCGTAGTGCTTAATTAGGCGAAGCACTATGCGGATCACATCACCATCACTGTCACCACACTATCATGCTGACGGAACTCTCCCTTGACCCTCTGTTGGATCAAGAGTTCGAGGGACGTCATCGAGCTGAACGTGTACTGAACTCGAAGGTGTTGTATGTTCGGTACTTGATCGGTTGGATTGCGAAGACGTTCGACTATATCAACCGCGTTAACCTAATGCTTCCGCTTTCGGTCTACGAGGGTACGTGGACACACTCTCCCCCTCTTGTTGCTATGCATCTCCTAGATAGATCTTGCGTGATTGTAGGAATTTTTTTGAAATTGCACGCTATGTTCCCCAACAGGAATTTGATTGGAAAATGTGTAGATGTTGGATATGATGTTATTTTACTTGTTAACCATTTTAAAAATGTTATTTAGGGTGCAACTTTAATAAATAGCGCATGATTGATTTCTTTCATATCGGTGTCGATTGGATTGAACCTGAATACCTAAGCAAAACTAGACAAGAAATAAAAAACATCTATAACCACACATGCACACCTCAGCAAAACATCACAGGAAAAAGAGAGCAGATTTATCATCTTATGCCAAGAGACTGGTGCCTTAGGATTGAAAATATTCAAACTTGTTGTCATTGTTTCACCACTAAGGCCACATCGATGAGGATGGGAAGGAGGATAAGTGGTAACACAGATGGATGTCATGTGTTGAAATAAAGGGCGTGAGGCTATTGAAGTATGGAGTCATAATTTTTGGATTAGGAGAGTGTGATATTTTTCACCCATTGCAACATACAGGCTCTTTTGCTAGTAACTAACAAGGATCATGTCACTGGGCTTGATTGAGAAGTAAGAACATCTACTCCCTCAAAAGGAAAATAATCCATAAAAAACTAAGACCATCTACAGTCGGACACCTCAAATGACACTCAAACACCTGGGCGGACGGCCGGTCAGTGACTGGTCAAAAAAACAAACCAGACGGGTGCCTCAAACTGGTCTCAAACCTGGGCTGACCGGCACCCATCTTATCCAGGCTAAATATTTTTTTGAGCAAACAATGACAGTAGGAGAGTTTCCTATTGACTTTTTTTATATTACCACATCAATGTTACAATTCCATGGTCAATAGGGGTAGCATGAACACATGTCAGCCAACCAGCATGGGGGAGGCTAGCAGTTGTCACATCCTTGTGACCTGAGGTTTACATTTTGTTACTTTACACTAAAGAGCCTACAAAGCTATAACTAAAGGGTTAATTACCTATTTGCCCTTAGTCGTGTCAGTGTACTCAGTTTTGCCCTCGGTTACGAATCGTGCTCAATTTTGCCCCTAGTATGTGTGCACCAACTCGTTCCATGAGTATTGCTAGCTCTGTCAGGTCAACATATTTGACTCGGCCCTTACAGGTGGGACCAGGCGGCAAGCGGAGATGCGCTACACAATCAGACCATTGCTAGTCGCCGCTTGTGGGACCTAGTAGAGAGTCGTTGCTCTTGTTGCTTGTTGGACCCAGTAGAGATCCATTGCTCTCGTGGATTGTGGGACCCCGCAGAGAGTCGTTGCTAGCCGCAAGTGTGCAATAAAAGCGACGGCGAACGCGCCCCGGAGCTCGCAGCGATGAGCAGCAATCAGCCGACCAGGGGACGGGGTTAGAGGCAGACACATGCAGAGGTGGGTGGCGACTCCTGTTGGTAGCTAGGATCCAGGTGCGGTGACCGAGAGGGTGGCATCGAGATCCCTTCATCTCCGGGTGGTGGGAATATTGTTGTGGAGGGCACAGTCATCTGCTATAGCTATAGGGCCATGCGCGAAGGCGTTGAGACCCCCTTCGGCTTTGAGCTCAATGTCTTCTTCTAGCTCCCACGCCACCTCGCGGATCCAGATTCCGGCACGCGTGGAGATGTCGACCTTCCTTTGTCCATGGTACCGGGCGGAAGTTGATTGGAGGGTTTTGCACACACCGAAGAACCAGAATTTTCCTTCTACGTGTGCAGCGAGAATGGGGTAAGAATAAGGGCAATTGGACCATGTTCGTGGTCGGGATCCTTGAGCAATACAGTTGATTTGTTTGGCATTCATGCAGGTGAAATGTTTCTTTCTTTGGGTTGATGCTCTGGCCAAGACACTAATGAATGAACTGCTAGAAGAGCACGAAGAATGGTTGCCCATTCTTCCACGAACGGCAGTAGCCGCAGCGCGAGCTCCGAAAGAAGAGACGGAGGGAGGAGCGCGCAATGACAGAGAGGTAGTTGTTGAGCTTAGGAGGTTGAACCAGAAGATTAGGAAGCTTCAAGATCAAGCACAAATACCCATTTTCTATTACATTTGGGCATTTGTAGGCATGGTAATCACTATGGGTGTAATGTTGAAGTTGTATGGAAAGGCATGAATTTGGGAGGAATTTGTAAGCTTAAATTGTATGAAAAAAGGTTGAAAAAAGGGAGAAGAAATGAGAAAATCAGAAACTTTGATCAATAAAATGTAGCTCTATGCTCTGCCATTCTGTAAAAAAGGTTTCACTATGGGCCAAATTCAGAGCCGAGAGCCCAGTGTCGGCTGGACTAATGGGCCAACTCCATCCAATTAGGCCCATTCGGGGTGGGCAAATGAGAAGGGTGGATTCTCCCTAAAAATGAGAAGGGTGGAAAATGAACAAATAAACAATAGCGTGTGAGAGTGGTGTTGTATGGGTTCTTGTCCCATTTTTTCTTAATATAACGATACTCAGATCTCTTGCGTGTTCAAAAAAAATTATCTAAAAAATGAGAAGGGTGGAAAATGAACAAAAAAGGTGTGGCTGGGACTCGAACCCAAGACCGCGTGAGTTTTTGGCACTTAGGGTTGCGCTAGTCACCGGTAGGGCAGATGGAAAGACTTTGACATGGAAAGGGAAGGAATCTAAACATAGTGAGCTCGTGGCTTCGTTTAGGGTTTAAAAACGCATGTTTGTACTGAATGTTTGCACACATGTGAGAGTGGTTTTCCTTTGTTTTGTACTAAATTTTTGGAAACACATGTTTGCACTGCCACATGATTCCGGTTAGAGTGGCACTTGGTTTAGGGTTTAAAGGGAAGAAATGTGCATGTTAGTTCATGTCTTGGTTTAGGGTTTAAAGGAAAGAAATCTACATGCTTCCGTGGTCACAAAATCTGTTACAAGCTTGACCACTTGTTGATCTTTGGGCATGAACATTTATGGGCACGAACATTTTTTAACACACACTACTAGGGAAAAGCCTAGCAGTAGCGCGGGTACCCGCGCTACTAATAAGGCGCTATAGCTAACATTCAGCAGTAGCGCGTCTTGACACGCGCTGCTGCTATACCAGTGCTACTGCTAAGTGCTTTAGCAGTAGCATTTTCCTGTCCAGCGCTAAAGAGCGCTACTACTATGTTTTCTCATATATTTTTTTGTTATGTATTTGTGATGTCTCTGTACAGGTTTCATATAGTATTCTAATCATATCATAAACATGCAATATGCTCATCATATCATACACATAATAGTCTCATCATATCATCCAACACAAATCATGTCATCACATCATAATCACGCGATATAGCTATACAAGTTACATGACACATGTCTGATCATACATAATGTAGTACTTCTTGAGGCATCGGTTCATATCCCTCTCTCGCACTAGCGTAAACCTAAACTAACTACTGGATGTTTCTCGGAAACCGGAAACCAGTACACCTGGGCCTAACACTTCGGCCACTCATCGTATACTCCTGGCGTAGCACTTCTTCGCCATCGATGTACTATGCACCTGCATCATCACATGAGTTGATGATATGCAACATATATAGTTGAGCAACAGAAAGATACAGACTTGGCAAAAATAGAAGCGACATATCATAAGCATAAATAACAGAGTTCATCGTACCCAAAATTCCCTGACTAGAGTGATCTTCGCTAGTTGAGGAGGACAGTTTAATTACATCACAAATAAAGTTTCATCGTGCATAACTCAAAGTTTTGTCATACAGAAAGTACGGACTAAACGGACACATTGTCATATATTGTCAATCACTCCAACATGTCGCGCCATCCATCCAAGTCAGGGAGATAGTCCTAGAGCTTAGTGAAAGGCTTCAGGTCGAGACGCTGAGTGGCTACGCATGTTCGGATGTCTTCCCGCGACATTTGCCCTTCCTCATAGGACATCCCTATTTTTTCGAGGACCTCCTTCATGATGATTTGGGCAAGTTCATGCTGGATGTGATAGAACTTAGCTCAAAGTCGATGATCCAGGATATCTCCTAGGTTCTTTGCCCATTGCAAAATATGGGCATCGCCGGATGTAGGTGACATGCGAAGGTTCTGCTAATCCCGTCTGTACTCCAACATGTGGTGTAGGACATAGAATCCATCACTAAGAGTATCACTCAGTTGCTGGATACAACAGAAGTCGGTCTTATGGCCGAAGCAGTGCCTGCGGTTCCTTATCTTCCTTGTCTTGATCTCTCCACCCCGTACGCCGTAGAAAAAGATAGCACTATCGAGAACAGACTTGATGTGGGTGTAATCCTTTTTGTTCATGTTCTTCGACGAGTCCAAGTAAAGAGCATGGGAGAATCGGGGGTAAAGGATGATGAGGCCGACGTGCCCGTGGCTGCGCAAAATAAGTACCCCTCAAATTAGCCTCCACCGTGCAAATGAATGATCGAAATCGAAGGAAGGATATCCGCGCAGATGACTTACATAGGATGATAAGGAATGAGAATCATCTCCTTGTCCTTATTAGTGACCATGAAATTAGTGAAGTAGCCCCTCGCGTATTCACAGTGCTCTGGGCAGACTGCCAAGAAGCCCTCGTGCATGAAGTATGGGTCAGCGACACAGATATAAGGTATCTGTTCAATCCTGATGATGTAGTTCATGTACAAGGCAAAAAGGCAGACAAACGTAAACTTCAGCTTCTTCAAGTGAAACATGTTGAAGATGTAATCGAATCGAAGGAAGAACTTCTCTGTGGGGAATGTGTCGACGTACAACCTTTGTCGCGGCATGTTAACCATGTAGAGTGGGTATCCTGGATTTTCCGAGGCAATTAGGCTTTTCTCTCTTCGTGGCACATCGTCATGAAGTCTCCTTAGATCGTCCTATATGGCATCTACCGCTGCCGTAAGTAGGATTGGTTCACTGGGGATATGGTATTTCGTCGCACCCATGACAGGTATACAGTCTTGAACCCGAGGCTGTGGAGGTGGCTGGATCATAGAGGCAGCTATATTCTTGCCTTTCCTCGCTCTCTTCCTATGCTTCTTTGGTACTGGAAGGTCGTCTATAATACGTTCAGCCTCCAGAGGTGGTAATTCAGGCACCGACTCATGAGGCTCGAACCCTGAGTACCCATACTGCTGAGCTGTAACATCCCAAAATTATAAATTTTGGAATGTTATAATAATTAAAATATATGATTGTTGATTGATTGTTGAGTGATTGATTGAGTGAAATTTATTAGAATTTTAAACTTTTGAAGTTTTGTTGAGAGGGAATAAAAAGGACTTTCCAAAAAAAGTTTCTGTTTGAAAATATTTGAATTTGGAAATATTTCAAACTTCATGCCACTCAATGATCCTCATGATTTCTTCAATGAAAGAGAGTGGTAAGTAAAGAAAAATTTCATTTTGAAGTTGTCATTTAATTTATTTATTTTAACTCAAAGTGGCATTTGAGTTTTATTCAAAAACTTTTCTGACAAAGAACACTTGAACAAAAGTGTTGAGAGGGAGTAACATGAAACCCCAAAATTTTTGGAATAAATTTTCCATAGAGTTTTGAAACTCATTTTGATTTTTGTTTGAATTTTGAAAAACTGACTTTTCAAAAAGTATTTTATTTTCCCCTAAAAATATCCCATTAAATTGGGCTTAATTTTCTGATCGTTTTGATATATAATACTCCTATATTTTATTTTTTTAAATGATTTTTATTCGCGGAATCTTTTTAAAAAGGAAAGGTATTTTTTGTTTTGGGCCAAATCCGGCCCGATCGCGCGAGATCACCTCCTCCCTCACGAACGGGATTTCGTTCCCGAGCACAGCCGCGTCGGCCATCGCCGGAGATCGCGGGATTCACGAAATCCCTTGCCCCCTCCTCCAAACCGGACCCCCCCCTATAAAAAGGCCACCTCCCGCACCCATTCCTGCCCCTAGAGCCGCCTCTCCTCGCCCCACACTACCGCGCCACCTCGCCGGAGTTCGCCGGACCACCGCCACCATTGCCGCCCCGCCCCACCACCTCCGGCCATCCCCGCCGCCCACGAACCCCACCAATCGCTCCGCCCCGCTCTTCCAGCCCCGATCGTCCCTTCCCCGACGCCAGAGGGCCACCGGAGGACGTCGCGGGAGCTCCACCAGGACCCCATCACCGGAACTGCTACAGTAAATCCCGACCTACTGTTTTTTTTTCGTTCTGTTTTTAAAACAGAACAGTTTCAATCTTGTAAAATCCATAGTTAATTATCTACGAGGTATTTTTGAGTGATTCCAACTGCCTCGGATCATAAATTTTATGAAGTTTCTGTTAGCTCAATTTTATTTCACATTTGAGTAGTTTAAATTCGTGTTTGTATGAATTTGCTCAAATCACTAGATTTGAGATATTTTGAGTTAGGAATATTATTTTTGACCGATTCTTTTTGCTACTGGTTACTTATTAGACTAGCTACACAGTAGTGTTTAGTTTGCATGTTAGTGAGTTAGTTAGATTAGCTTTTTATTGTAAACAGTACTGTTTACTCTGTTTTTAGTACTGTTTGTAGTTTAATTATTATTAATTAGTTTTATTAGTTTCTTTTGCTAGTTTTCGCCAGTGTGTCATATATTCTATTGGTTAACAGTAGGTGATTTCTAGGATTTATTAGACTTAGTATTCTTGAGGTTCTAGGTGTTGTTTGTTGTATGACTAGTTGCTAGCAATAGGAATAGTGTTAGAGGTTCTAGGTACTATTAGAATTTTATTATAGGAAAAATACTTTATGCTACATAGCGAATAATTATTTTTACCTTGTGTTAAGTATTTTTTTGTTTTAGGATTTTTACTTGTTGTTAGGTAGAGTTGTTGTGGTGTAGATTAGCCCTATAAGTTTATTTGAGTGACTTGGAGTTTTCTTTGGTTTTTACCTTCGATCCTATTTCGATTTCATTGTTATTTTGATTGTTATGATTGAGTGCTAGAATGATTGCTTATGTGAATACTATGCTTGCTTGTATAGATTTCATCGGAGGGTGACGACTAGTTTATCAAGTTTTTAAGAGCGATAACATCTTCACCAACTGGCCAAGAAAGTTCACTTTGACCATGTTTTTCATACCTATATTTTTATTGCATTTAGTGTCATCCTTGCAACAACTTCTCCAGTAGTGATATTGATTCTTGTAGTTGAGTAGAATGCATGAGGTAGGAACCCACCTCCCTGTTACCAAGCCCGGGACGTATATAGTTTTAATGCTGCGCTGTAGTAGACGGGGTTTGTTATGAGTGCTCGGGAGTGGTGTGAGAATGAAGGACTTTACGTCAAAGACGACAACTTCATGATGGCATCTGCAAGGACTGCATCTTCAGGACTCCTTAAGATTTCGAGACTCGAGACAAGAATTCAATACACACTACTGGGTGAAGGACGGTTGACGGGCACCCTGGAGAAACCAGTGGTTGGCCGGGATGCATGGAGAAGCGCCATGACATCTTGCGGAAAGCTTCACCCAGACTCAAAGAGACGGAAGAATACTTCATGCCCGGAAGCTTACCTATGCAACCGCAAGTCACTGTGGGCTCTGGCTTGGTTGACCTTAGTTGTGACTCTGGCTGGGACGGTGCTAGCAGATGTAGAACTACGGTAGGATTGGATGAGCACCGGACAGTGGTCAGAGGAACTCTTCGGAAGACCATGTTTCGGTCATCTTGTTCTCAAACACCCTGAAGTGCGAGAATGTAAAGAGAGGGATCGAATCTTGCGGGTAAAGTGTACAAACCTTTGCAGAGGGTTAAAACCTAATCGATTAGCCGTGTCCCCAGTTACGGAAAATTTGAGCCTTTGAACTTGGATCTATCTCGGAACTCTCAACACCGGACTGATTAACTTAATTGTGGGCAACTTATGATGATTTGGGCTATGAGACATCAGTTGGCGGAACCATGTCCTGACAGAAAACTCCATAGTACAGACTCCTGATATTCCTTTGTTGTAGGGAAAATAAAACCAGCTTTTACGCAAAAACATCAGACACAGAGCCACAAAGCCATATTGCATATAGAATAGTTTTATCATCTGCTTTCCTCATATTGTGATCTTGCCGGTACATTCAATGTACTGACCTACACGGCTGCAACGTCTCATGTTGCAGATATGTTCCTTCCGACGAGTAAGAGTACGGTACAGGGTTACGGTCTACACTCAACCTGCCGATGGCGTTGATGGGACTCCACACCTGACTGTTTGTTTCCGCTGAGACTTATGAGGTATATATCCGTTTTACATTATTTATACATGTGATTGCACTTTGATATATACATTGATGTACTATGTGTGCCAGCATACCGATCCAGGGATGGCACAGATACACAGAGGCTTGACCGTCTGAGGTCGGGTCGCTACATGAGCCATCAATCCTCTGTCGTCATAGGCGCCAGTATTGAGATACTGTAGAGTGTCATCGTCATCCACACCCTCATCTATGGCATCGACATCATGCATTGCTTCTTCGACGGCGGCAACGTCATCAGCGACTAATGGAGCCTCTTCCTCACCCCGTCCGCTATCACCTGGCACGACAGGAAACGTTGATTTGGTAGGTGGGGTGTTGATGTTCATACCTTGTTGAGGCTGTGTGGTCGTGGGTGTGCTCCCGGCCGCCTCCAAACGAAGCGGACTCTTTGGCCACAACAGGACCCACCTCTTGCAATCTCCAAGCCGCCGCGGGGTCTCATCGTCATTCCCCCTAGTACCAGAGTAGCCAAATTCTCATGGCCCGGTTTTTCACTAGCCACGGAAACCGTGAAGATGTCAGGGGGATCGGCAGGCTGTGGAAAAATTATTCCTTCAGCTTCATTATCGCCGCCTTCCCCACGTCCACCTTCTGGCCGCTGATGGTGTACAATATGGTGCACGGGGTTACGTCGGCCTGCAAAGACATGTATGCGACGTGAGATATCCGAAAGGCAACGGAAACGGGATATTATACATTTATTGAAGAGGGCCGGTGTGACAGGTACCGTGAGGGCATCAAGCTCAGCCAAAGACGAAGCACCGCCGAGCACGTCCGAGACAGAGGACGGGTTGCTATGAGTAGGTGCGGGAGCCGGTGCAGGAGCTGGTGCAGGAGCAGTTGCTGGTGTAGGTGTGGGAGCAGGTGCTGGTGCAACGCTAGTCGAGCTGCTCCCGAAGAAGTTGGCAAGGGGAAAGTCTGTTGCATCTTTATTTGGATTTTTCCTGCTCCAATTGACGATGGTCGGAAGCAACACACCATACGTAGTTGCCATTTCCTCTTTTGCGGCAGCTACCACTACTTTGACTGTCTCGATTGATTTCTTCTCAACCGCAATCTCAACCTTCTTGTCGATGTTTTCTTCATTTAACCTCCTTCTTTCCTTTCTCTCCTCCGTGGTCTCATGGTAGTACTCCTTCCATGTGACGTCGTCTCTAACGTCGTGCACGCATTCATATGACAGCCGAGTGTCCACCGTAAGTCATTTCAATATGTTCAAGACCTGGTTGAATGGGTGTCCCACTTGGGCCTCGCCAACGCCTCAGACGGCGAGTCGCTGTCGGTCGCAATCCTGTGCTGCTCTCTCTACAAAAGGAACAAGGATCGTTTACAAATCTGACTAAATGTGCAGTCAAATTGATCAAAAGCTAAAATTACCAGGAGTCTCATGAACTCCGTCGTGACCGCGTGCATCTCAAAAACCTTCTTCACTGGGTCTCTACGGTATCGGGCCCTGAGGACGTCATGCTCCTATGGGACGATGAACTCCACCAAGTGGTCTGGGATGCCCAGACTTTCGCGTTTTGCGACCTCCTTGGCCCATATGAACCTCTTCCCCGTGTAACCATGGCTTCCGAGGTGGTGGTGCCCCATGTTCCTCTCTTGAAGCCCTTTCATGTACTTCGAATTTTCTTTGGCAGCTTCAGCATCGCAAGCCACCTTGAATATTTCAAACTGCTCTTCCGTAATTGTTAGATTATACTTTACAATCTTGGAGTAGGGTTCCTTTTTGTCGATGATACTTGCTTTCACCCTTACTTCCCAGGCGACCAACGCGTCGCTAAACTTGCTCATGGCGCATTTGTTTATCTTCTTCATTGTCGGGTCTTTATCTGGATTAGTATATTTCTTTTCATCCTAGCCCGGGAACAAGAATACCTGGTGCAGCTTCGTTAGGAGGGAGTTCTTAGTATTTTCTATCTTCTTTAGTTTCTCATCGTTGATGGTGGCGGTTGTCCGTACAATGCAGCCTATTTGATTGTCGTAGCATGCTCGCACTTCCTCGGGCTCTTTTGGCTCAAAATTGTTGTCGTCCACCTCCGTGACAACCAGTCTAGTAGTGATGAGCTAGTTTGGGCATCGACATCTCCTCTTAGGTTTCGGTTCTATACCGGCTTCGCCAGTCTCGGTGTCGGTCTAGGTCTCAACGCCAGTCTCGGTGCTGGTCTCAATGTCAGTCTCGGATGTGACAGGTGGGCCCAACAACATCATCCGTTTCTCGTCAACAAGGTTCAAATATTCGTCTGCCGCCATGTAGACGTCGTCGCAATCACCAGAACCCTGTTCTTCATCGTTGCTAGCCATGTTTCCTACGATTAAATCTAGTCAATTAATTCTAGACCTAATGAAATAAATAATGACATAAAAAGGCCTATGTTTTGCAGGAACGTTGATTCCTTCCCGGTGCGGCAAATCCCGGGCACTCAATGTGTCCTAGTTTGTAGCACAAGTCATGCCGAAATTCACGGAAAATTGTTGCATGACCTTTGCTAAAAAAAGTGAACAAATCGAGCACCTGAAATTTGCCAGAATAGAAATGAATCAACATTCCATCAAAACATAGGCCACTCAGCTTCATTCCCTGGAAACAACAAAAGGCCACTTGGGCACAATCGAACCACTTCAATGTTGTATATAACATGAGAAAACACTATTGAGGAATTTGCACATAACATGACCACTTCAATGAAAAGTTATAATCAACAATAATGGAATATGCAAATGAACATCAATGACATATATCATATAACATCAATCTTGTTTTTCGTTTACATAGCAACAATTACTTTAACCAAGTTTTTGAAAAGAAAAACAATTTTGTTTTTTGTTTATAGCTAAATGCCATAGCTACTGTTTTTTATTTATAACTAAATACTTTTGTTTTTGTCTAAAGCTAAAAGTCTAGGAAGGGATCATCTTCAAAATAAAACTATCCTAAATTCTTTTCCTTGAAAAATAGTGGTCTTTTCACAGCAAGACCTTAGTACCTACACCCAATTTCTTCAAAAATATTCAGGTCCATAGTCCAATAATTCAAATTTCATTTGAATGAAATTAGGACCAGATTCAGGTCCATAGTCCAAATAATTTTTGTAGCTAAATGCTACTATTTTTTGTTTATAGCCTCTATTAATTTAAAGCTAAATGCTCTTTTATTTATATACCCTCTATTAATTTAAAGTTAAATGGAATTACTATTTAGTCATTTTCATAAAAATTTGCCCTAACTAATTTCCTAAAAAAATTTGCTAAATTATTTTCCTAAATGCTAAAAAAATACCTACTATCCTAAAAAATCTAGGGTTCATATGAGCACCTAGGGTTCATATGAATATCATCACAGCAGAGAGAGACAGAGAGAGGAGGGCAGGGGAGAGGAGAGGGAGAGCCTTACGGTCAGCGGCGACGGCGGGCTCGGGTGGCGGCGTTGAGGTCTGCTACCTCCTTGAGCACTGTGTTGGATTTCCCCGAAGAGGAAGGGATGATGCAGCAAAGTAGCGTAAGTATTTCCCTCAGTTTTTGAGAACCAAGGTATCAATCCAGTAGGAGGCTACGCTCGAGTCCCTTGTACCTACACAAAAACAATAGCTCAACGCAACCAACGCGCTTAGGGGTTGTCAATCCCTTCACGGTCACTTATGAAAGTGAGATCTGATAGAGATGATAAATAATATTTTTGGTATTTTTGGTATAGAGATGCAAAGTAAAAAGTAAAAGCAAAGCAATAATAAAGTGATGGAGATTGATATGATGAGAAAGAGACTCGGGGGCCATAGGTTTCACTAGTGGCTTCTCTCAAGAGCATAAGTATTCTATGGTGGGTGAACAAATTACTGTTGAGCAATTGATAGAATTGAGCATAGTTATGAGAATATCTATGTATGATCATGTATATAGGCATCACGTCCGAGACAAGTAGACCGAAACGATTCTGCATCTACTACTATTACTCCACTCATCGACCGCTATCCAGCATGCATCTAGAGTATTATGTTAAAAACAGAGTAACACCTTAAGCAAGATGAATGATGTAGAGGGATAGTTTCATGCAATATGATAAAAACCCCATCTTGTTACCCTCGATGGCAACGATACAATACGTGCCTTGTTGCCCCTTCTGTCACTAGGAAAGGACACCGCAAGATCGAACCCAAAGCTAAGCACTTCTCCCATGGCAAGAAAAACCAATCTAGTAGGCCAAACCAAACTGATAATTTGAAGAGACTTGCAAAGATAACCAATCATACATAAAAGAATTCAGAGAAGATTCAAATATTATTCATAGATAGACTTGATCATAAACCCACAATTCATCGGTCTCAACAAACACATCGCAAAAACAAGATTACATTGAGTAGATCTCCACGAGAGAGGGGGAGAACATTGTATTGAGATCCAAAAAGAGAGAAGAAGCCATCTAGCTACTAGATATGGACCCGTAGGTCTGAAGTAAACTACTCACACTTCATCGGAGAGGCTTGGATGATGATGTAGAAGCCCTCTGTGATCGATGCCCCCTCCGGCGGAGCTCCGGAACAGGCCCCAAGATGGGATCTCGTGGATACATAAAGTTGCGGCGGTGGAATTAGGTTTGTGGCTCCGTATTTGATCGTTTGGGAGTACGTGGATATATATAGGAGGAAGAAGTACGTCGGTGGAGCTTCGAGGGGCCCACAAGGTAGGGGGCGCGCCCTCCACCCTCGTGACCGCCTCGTGGCTTTCTTGACGGAGGGTACAAGTCTCCTAGGTCTTATCTGATGAGAAAATCACGTTTCCGAAGGTTTCATTCCGTTTGGACTCTGTTTGATATTCCTTTTCTTCGAACCCCTAAATACGGCAAAAAACAGCAATTCTGGGCTGGGCCTCCGGTTAATAGGTTAGTCCCAAAATAATATAAAAGTGGAAAATAAAGCCCAATATAGTCCAAAACAATAGATAATATAGCATGGAGCAATCAAATATTATAGATACGTTGGAGACGTATCAAGCATCCCAAGCTTAATTCCTACTCGTCATCGAGTAGGTAAATGATAAAAACAGAATTTTTGATGCGGAGTGCTACTTGGCATAATTTTAATGTAATTCTTCTTAATTGTGGTATGAATATTCATATCCGAAAGATTCAAGACAAAAGTTCATATTGACATAAAAATGATAATACTTCAAGCATACTAACTAAGCAATTATGTCTTCTCAAAATAACATGGCCAAAGAAAGTTCATCCCTACAAAATCATCTAGTTTAGTCATGTTTCATTTTCGTCACACAAGAATGCTCTCATCATGCACAACCCCGATGACAAGCCAAGCAATTGTTTCATACTTTAGTAATCTCAAACCTATAAACTTTCACGCAATATATGAGCGTGAGCCATGGACATAGCACTATGGGTGGAATAGAATATAATGAGGGGGGTTATGTGGAGAAGACAAAATGGGAGGAAGTCCCACATCAACGAGGCTAATCAATGGGCTATGGAGATGCCCACCGATTGATGTTAATGCAAGGAGTAGGGATTGCCATGCAACGGATGCACTAGAGCTACAAATATATGAAAGCTCAACAAAAGAAACTAGTGGGTGTGCATCCAACTTGCTTGCTCACGAAGACCTAGGGCACTTGAGGAGGCCCATTGTTGGAATATACAAGCCAAGTTCTATAATGAAAAATTCCCACTAGTATATGAAAGTGATAACATGAGAGACTCTCTACTATGAAGATCATGGTGCTACTTTGAAGCACAAGTGTGGTAAAAGGATAGTAACATTGTCCCTTCTCTCTTTTTTTGGGCCTTTTCTTTTTTTATGGCCTTTCTTTTTTGGGGCCTTCTCTTTTTTATGGCCTTTCTCTCTTTTTTCTCACTTGGGACAATGCTCTAATAATGATGATCATCACACTTCTATTTATTTACAACTCAATGATTACAACTCGATACTAGAACAAAGATGACTCTGTATGAATGCCTCCGGCAGTGTACCGGGATATGCAATGAACCAAGAGTGACATGTATGGAAGAATTATGAACGGTGGCTTTGCCACAAATACTATGTCAACTACATGATCATGCTAAGCAATATGACAATGATGAATGTGTCATGATGAACGGAATGGTGGAAAGATGCATGGCAATATATCTCGGAATGGCTATGGAAATGCCATAATAGGTGGGTATGGTGGCTGTTTTGAGGAAGATATAAAGAGGTTTATGTGTGAAAGAGCGTATCATATCACGGGGTTTGGATGCACCGGCGAAGTTTGCGCCAACTCTCAATGTGAGAAAGGGCAATGCACGGTACCGAAGAGGCTAGCAAGGATGGAAGGGTGAGAGTGCGTATAATCCATGGACTCAACATTAGTCATAAAGAACTCACATACTTATTGCAAAAATCTACAAGTCATCAAAAACCTCGGTACTACGCGCATGCTCCTAGGGGGATAGATTGGTAGGAAAAGACCATCGCTCATCCCCGACCGCCACTCATAAGGAAGACAATCAAATAACACCTCATGTTTCAAATTTGTTGCATAACGTTTACCATACGTGCATGCTACGGGACTTGCAAACCTCAACAAAAGTATTTCTCAATTTCACAACTACTCAACTAGCATGACTTTGATATTATTACCTCCATATCTCAAAACAATCATCAAGCATCAAACTTTTCTTAGTATTCAACATACTCATACGAAAGTTTTATTATTAATCTTGCATACCAAGCATATTAGGGTTTTAAGAAAATTACCATGCTAATAAGACTCTCAAAATAATCTAAGTGAAGCATGAGAGATCAATAGTTTCTATAAGGCAAATCCACCACCGTGCTCTAAAAGATATAAGTGAAGCACTAGAGCAAAACTATAAAGCTCAAAAGATATAAGTGAAGCACATAGAGTATTATATCAAATTCCAAATCATGTATGGCTCTCTCAAAAGGTGTGTACAGAAAGGATGATTGTGGTAAACTAATAAGAAAAGACTCAAATCATAAAAGAAGCTCCAAGCAAAACACATATCATGTGGTGAATAAAAATATAGCTCCAAGTAAAGTTACCGATAGAAGTAGACGAAAAAGAGGGGATGCCTTCCGGGGCATCCCCAAGCTTTGGCTTTTAGGTGTCCTTAGATTATATTGGGGGTTCCATGGGAATCCACAAGCTTAGTCTCTTGCTACTCCTTGTTCCATAATCCACCAAATCTTTACCCAAAACTTGAAAACTTCACAACACAAAACTAAAGTAGAAAACTCGTGAGCTCCGTTAGCGAAAGAAAACAAAAGACCACTTCAAGGTACTGTAATGAACTCATTATTTATTTATATTGGTGTTATACCTACTTTATTCCAACTTCTCTATGGATTATAAACTATTTTACTAGCCATAGATTCATCAAAATAAGCAAACAACACACGAAAAACAGAATCTGTCAAAAACAGAACAGTATGTAGTAATCTATAGCTAGCGCAAGCTCTGGAACCCCAAGAATTCTAAAATAAACTGCTGGACGTGAGTAATTTATATATTAATCATATGTAAAAATAATTAACTAAATATCACTCTCCAAATAAAAATTACAGCAGTTCTCGTGGGCGCTAAAGTTTCTGTTTTTTACAGCAAGTTCAACAAGACTTTCTCCAAGTCTTCCCAACGGTTCTACTTGGCACAAACACTAATTAAACACAAAAAACACAACCAAAAAGAGTATAAATAATTTATTTATTACTAAACAGGATCAAAAAGAAAGGAATAAAAATAAAATTAGGTTGCCTCCCAACAAGCGCTATCGTTTAACGCCCCTAGCTAGGCATAACAAGCAAGAATAGATCTAGGTATTGCCATCTTTGGTAGGCAATCCATAAGTGGCTCTCATGATAGATTAATATGGTAATTTTATTTTCTTTCTAGGGAAGTGTTCCATGCCCTTTTTTAATGGAAATTGAAATCTAATATTCCCTTCCTTCATATCAATAATTGCACCAACCGTTCTAAGGAAAGGCCTACCGAGAATAATAGGGCAAGAAGGATTGCAATCTATATCAAGAACGATAAAATCTACGGGCACATTATTACTATTTGCAACAAGAAGAACATCATTAATTCTTCCCATAGGTTTCTTAATAGTGGAATCCGCAAGATGCAAGTTTAGAGAGCAATCGTCAAAATCACGGAAATCTAGCAAATCACACAAAGTTTTGGGAATAGTAGAGACACTAGCACCCAAATCACACAAAGCATAAAACTCATAATTTTTAATTTTAATTTTAATAGTAGGTTCCCACTCATCATAAAGTTTTCTAGGGATAGAAACTTCCAATTCAAGTTTTTCTTCATAAGATTGCATCAAGGCATCAACGATATGTTTAGTAAACTCTTTATTTTGACTATAAGCGTGAGGAGATTTTAGCATGGATTGCAACAAGGAAATACAATCAATTAAAGAGAAATTTTCATAATTAAATTCCTTGAAATCCAATATAGTGGGTTTAGCAACATCTAGGGTTTTAATTTCTTCAATCCCACTTTTATCAAATTTAGCATCAAGATCAACAAATTCCGAATTCTTAGAATGCCTTCTAGGTAAAGGTGGATCATATTCAGTCCCATCATTATCAAGATTCGTATTGCAAAACAAAGATTTAATAGAGGACACATCAATAACTTTTAGATCCTCATCATTATTTTCATAGGAACTAGAAGAACATGCTTTTATAAAGGCATCTTTCTTAGCACGCATCCTAGCGGTTCTTTCTTTGCACTCGTCAATGGAAATTCTCATGGCTTTGAGAGACTCATTGATATCATGCTTAGGTGGAATAGATCTAAGTTTCAAAGAATCAACATCAAGAGCAATTCTATCAAAGTTCCTAGCCAAATCATCAATCTTAAGCAATTTTTCTTCAATCATAGCATTAAAATTCTTTTGCGAAGAAATAAATTCTTTAATATTAGATTCAAAATCAGAGGGCATCTTATTATAATTTCCATAAGAATTGTTGTAGGAATTACCATAATTATTAGATGGATTACTAGGATAAGGCTTAGGATTGAAATTTCCTCTATACGCGTTGTTACCAAAATTGTTCCTACCAACAAAATTCACATCCATAGATTCATTATTATTCTCGATCAAAGTAGACAAGGGCACATCATTAGGATCAGAAGAAACACTCTTATTAGCAAATAATTTCATAAGTTCATCCATCTTTCCACTCAAAACATTAATTTCTTCTATCGCATGCACCTTTTTAGTAGATCTTTCAGTATGCCATTGTGAATAATTAACCATAATATTATCTAGGAGTTTAGTAGCTTCTCCTAAAGTGATTTCCATAAAAGTGCCTCCCACGGCTGAATCTAAAAGATTTCTAGAAGCAAAATTCAATCCAGCATAAAATTTATGTACAATCATCCACAAATTTAAACCATGAGTAGGGCAATTATGTATCATTAATTTCATTCTCTCCCAAGCTTGTGCAACATGTTCATGATCAAGTTGCTTAAAGTTCATAATGTCGTTTCTAAGAGAGATGATCTTAGCAGGAGGAAAATACTTAGAGATAAGAGCATCTTTGCACTTGTTCCATGAATCAATAATATTTTTAGGCAAAGAGGAAAACCAAGCTTTAGCACAATCTCTAAGAGAAAAAGGAAATAGCTTCAATTTAAAAATATCATTATTGACATCTTTCTTCTTTTGCATGTCACACAAATCAACGAAGCTATTAAGATGGGTAGCGGCATCTTCACTAGGAAGGCCAGAGAACGGATCTTTCATGACAAGATTCAGCAAAGTAGTATTAATTTCACAAGATTCAGCATCGCTAAGAGGAGCAATAGGAGTGCTAAGGAAATCATTATTGTTGGTATTAGTGAAGTCACACAATTTAGTATTATCTTGAGCCATCGCGACAAACAAGCAATCCAACACACGAGCAAACACAAAGCAAACGGGCAAAAGAGGCGAATAGAGAGGGAGGATTGAGAGAGAGAGAGGGCGAATAAAATGGCAAGGGTGAAGTGGGGGAGAGGAAAGCGAGAGGCAAATGGCAAATAATGTAATGCGAGAGATAGGGATTGTGATGGGTACTTGGTATGTTGACTTTTGCGCAGACTCCCCGGCAACGGCGCCAGAAATTCTTCTTGCTACCTCTTGAGCACTGCGTTGGATTTCCCCGAAGAGGAAGAGATGATGCAGCAAAGTAGCGTAAGTATTTCCCTCAGTTTTGAGAACCAATGTATCAATCCAGTAGGAGGCTACGCTCGAGTCCCTCGTACCTACACAAAAACAATAGCTCAACGCAACCAACGCGCTTAGGGGTTGTCAATCCCTTCACGGTCACTTACGAAAGTGAGATCTGATAGAGATGATAAATAATATTTTTGGTATTTTTGGTATAGAGATGCAAAGTAAAAAAGTAAGAGCAAAGTAAAAGCAAAGCAATAATAAAGTGATGGAGATTGATATGATGAGAAAGAGACCCCGGGGCCATAGGTTTCACTAGTGGCTTCTCTCAAGAGCATAAGTATTCTACGGTGGGTGAACAAATTACTGTTGAGAAATTGACAGAATTGAGCATAGTTATGAGTATATCTAGGTATGATCATGTATATAGGCATCACGTCCGAGACAAGTAGACCGAAACGATTCTGCATCTAATACTATTACTCCACTCATCGACCGCTATCCAGCATGCATATAGAGTATTAAGTTAAAAACAGAGTAACGCCTTAAGCAAGATGAATGATGTAGAGGGATAGTTTCATGCAATATGATAAAAAAACCCATCTTGTTACCCTCGATGGCAACGATACAATATGTGCCTTGCTGCCCCTTCTGTCACTGGGAAAGGACACCGCAAGATCGAACCCAAAGCTAAGCACTTCTCCCATGGCAAGAAAAACCAATCTAGTAGGCCAAACCAAACTGATAATTCGAAGAGACTTACAAAGATAACCAATCATACATAAAAGAATTCAGAGAAGATTCAAATATTATTCATAGATAGACTTGATCATAAACCCACAATTCATCGGTCTCAACAAACACACCGCAAAAAGAAGATTACATCGAATAGATCTCCACGAGAGAGGGGGAGAACAATCTATTGAGATCCAAAAAGAGAGAAGAAGCCATCTAGCTACTAGCTATAGACCCGTAGGTCTGAAGTAAACTACTCACACTTCATTGGAGAGGCTTGGATGATGATGTAGAAGCCCTCCGTGATCGATGCCCCCTGCGGTGGAGCTCCGGAACAGGCCCCAAGATGGGATCTCATGGATACAGAAAGTTGCGGTGGTGGAATTAGGTTTTTGGCTCCGTATTTGATCGTTTGGGGTACGTGGATATATATAGGAGGAAGAAGTATGTCGGTGGAGCTTCGAGGGGCCCACGAGGTAGGGGGCGCGCCCTCCACCCTCGTGACCGCCTCGTGGCTTTCTTGACGGAGGGTCCAAGTCTCCTGGGTCTTATCTGATGAGAAAATCACGTTTCCGAAGGTTTCATTCTGTTTGGACTCTGTTTGATATTCCTTTTCTTCGAAGCCCTAAAACAGGCAAAAACATCAATTCTGGGTTGGGCCTCCAGTTAATAGGTTAGTCCCAAAAATAATATAAAAGTGGAAAATAAAGCCCAATATAGTCCAAAACAGTAGATAATATAGCATGGAGCAATCAAAAATTATAGATACGTTGGAGACGTATCAAGGTCGAGGGCGGCCTCGGGCGGCGGCGGTGAGGTCGACGGCATGCTCGATCGGGCAGGGCGATCAACGGCAGCGACAAAGGAGTTGGGGGCGAGGAGGAGAGGGAGGGGGGAGGACTTAGCAAATTTTTGAGCATGTGTGTGGTTAAGAAAAACACGGTATAGCTAAGTTAGCTATAGCGCTTTCCAACCAAATGCGCTACTGCTACAGGAAGTAGCTATTTATTTTCTTTTTTCTTTTACTTTTATCTAAGGAACTTAGCTATAGCGCGGGAATGCAAAAAGCGCTACTGCTAATATAGCTATAGCGCTTTGTGGGAACAAGAACTGCTGCTATGCATTTCTCCTCTATTTTTCTTTTTCTTTTCTTTTCTTTTTTTCATTTCTCCTTTTTCTATTTCTTTCATTTTCATTTACTTTTCTATTTATTTTTCTACTTATTTTCTTTTTCTTAGCAGTAGCGCTCTACAATAGAAATGCGCTGCTACGAGTCACTTAGCAATAGTGCTACCTCTTGAGCACTGCGTTGGTTTTCCCTTGAAGAGGAAAGGGTGATGCAGCAAAGTAGCGTAAGTATTTCCCTCAGTTTTTGAGAACCAAGGTATCAATCCAGTAGGAGACTACACGCAAGTCCCTCGTACCTACACAAACAAATAAGAACCTCGCAACCAACGCGATAAAGGGGTTGTCAATCCCTTCACGGTCACTTACGAGAGTGACATCTGGTAGAGATAATAATAATAATATTAATATTTTTGGTATTTTTATGATATAGATTGAAAGTAAAGATTGCAAAATAAACGGTAATAGAAATAGCTTGTTGACCGGAGATTAATATAAAGGAGACTAGACCCGGGGCCATAGGTTTCACTAGTGGCTTCTCTCAAGATAGCATAAGTATTACGGCGGGTGAACAAATTATTGTCGAGCAATTGATAGAAAAGTGCATAATTATGAGAATATTTAGGCATGATCATGTATATAGGCATCACGTCCGCGACAAGTAAAATGAAACGATTCTGCATCTACTACTATTACTCCACACATCGACCGTTGTCCAGCATGCATCAAGAGTATTAAGTTCATAAGAACAGAGTAAAGCATTAGGCAAGAAGACATGATGTAAAGAGATAAACTCAAGCAATATGATATAAATCCCATCGTTTTATCCTCGATGGCAACAATACAATATGTGCCTTGATGCCCCTGCTGTCACTGGGAAAGGACACCGCAAGATTGAACCCAAAGCTAAGCACTTCTCCCATTGCAAGAAAGATAAATCTAGTAGGCCAAACCAAACTAATAATTCGAAGAGACTGGCAAAGATAACCAATCATACATAAAAGATTTGAGAGAAGAATCAAATATTGTTCATAGATAAACTTGATCATAAACCCACAATTCATCGGATCTCGACAAACACACCGCAAAAAGAGTTACATCAAATAGATCTCCAAGAAGATCAAGGAGAACATTGTATTGAGATCCAAAGAGAGAGAAGAAGCCATCTAGCTCATAACTATGGACCCGAAGGTCTGAGGTAAACTACTCACACATCATCGGAGAGGCTATGGTACTGATGTAGAAGCCCTCCATGATTGATTCCCCCTCCGGCGAAGCTCCGGAAAAGGCCCCAAGATGGGATCTCTTGGGTATAGAAGGTTGCGGCAGTGGAAATAGGGTTTCTTGGTGCTCCTGGATGTTTTCGGGGTATATGAATATATATATATAGGAGGAAGAAGTAGGTCGGTGGAGCCACGAGGGTGGAGGGCGCGCCCAGGGGGTAGGCGCACCCCCTGCCTCGTGGCCTCCTTGTTGGTTTCTTGACGTCCACTCCAAGTCCCCTAGATCATGTTTGTTCCAAAAATAACTCTCCCGAGGGTTTTATTCCGTTTGGATTCCGTTTGATATTCCTTTTCTGCGAAACACTGAAATAGACAAAAAAACAGCAATTTGCACTGGGCCTTGGGTTAGTAGGTTAGTCCCAAAAATAATATAAAAGTGTATAAATAAGCCATTAACATCCAAAACAGATAATAAAATAGCATGCAACAATCAAAAATTATAGATACGTTGGAGATGTATCAAGCATCCCCAAGCTTAATTCCTGCTCGTCCTCAAGTAGGTAAATGATAAAAACAGAATTTTTGATGTGGAATGCAACCTAGCATAATTCTCAATGTAATTTTCTTTATATTGGCACGAATGTTCAGATCCGAGAGATTCAAGAAAAAAGTTTAATATTGACATAAAAATAATAATACTTCAAGCATATTAACTAAACAATCATGTCTTCTCAAAATAACATGGCAAATGAAAGTTCATCCCTACAAAATCATATAGTTTGGTCATGCTTCATTTTCGTCACACGGGAATGCTCTCATCTTGCACAACCCCGATGACAAGCCAAGCAATTGTTTCATACTTTTGTAATATCAAACTTTTTTCAACTTTCACGCAATACATGAGCGTGAGCCATGGATATAGCACTATGGGTGGAATAGAATAATGATAGGGGGTTATGTGGAGAAAAAAAGGATAAAGTCTCACATCGACGAGGCTAATCAACGGGCTAGGGAGATGCCCATTAATTGATGTCAATACAAGGAGTAGGGATTGCCATGCAACGGATGCACTAGATCTATAAATGTATGAAAGCTCAATAAAAGAAACTAAGTGGGTGTGCATCCAACTTGCTTGCTCACGAAGACCTAGGGCATTTGAGGAAGCCCATTATTGGAATATACAAGCCAAGTTCTATAATGAAAAATTCCCACTAGTATATGAAAGTGACAAAACAAGAGACTCTCTATCATAAAGATCATGGTGCTACTTTGAAGCACAAGTGTGGAAAAAGGATAGTAGCATTGCCCCTCATATTTCTTTTTTTTGGCCTTTCTTTTTTTATTTGGCCTTTTTTTATTTGGGACAATGCTCTATTAATGATGATCATCACACTTCTATTTATTTACAACTCAATGATTACAACTCGATACTAGAACAAAATATAACTCTATATGAATGCCTCCGGTCGTGTACCGGGAAGGGAAATGAATCAAGAGTGACATGTATGATAAATTATGCATGGTGGCTTGTCCACAAATACGATTTCAACTACATGATCATGCAAAGCAATATGACAATGATGAAGCATGTCATAAATGAAACGGTGGAAAGTTGCATGGCAATATATCTCGGAATGGCTATGGAAATGCCATAATAGGTAGGTATGGTGACTGTTTTGAGGAAGATATAAGGAGGCTTATGTGTGATAGAGCATATCATATCATGGGGTTTGGATGCACCGGCGAAGTTTGCACCAACTCTCAAGGTGAGAAAGGGCAATGCACGGTACCGAAGAGGCTAGCAATGATGGAAGGTGAGAGTGTGTATAATCTATGGACTCAACATTAGTCAGAAAGAACTCACATACTTATTGCAAAAATCTACAAGTCATCAAAAACCAAGCACTACGTGCATGCTCCTAGGGGTATAGATTGGTAGGAAAAGACCATCGCTTGTCCCTGACCACCACTCATAAGGAGGACAATCAAATAACACCTCATGTTTCAAATTTGTTACACAGCGGTTACCATACGTGTATGCTACGGGACTTGCAATCTTCAACACAAGTATTTCTCAAATTCACAACTATTCAACTAGCGCACTCTAATATCACCATCTTTATATCTCAAAACAATTATCAAGTATCAAACTTCTCATAGTATTCAATGCACTTTCTATGATAGTTTTTATTATACCAATCTTAGATGCCTATCATATTAGGACTAGTTTCATAACCAAAGAAAATTACCATGCTGTTCTAAGGGACTCTCAAAATGATATAAGTGAAGCATGAGAGATCAATAATTTCTATAAAATAAAACCACCACCATGCTCTAAAAGATATAAGTGAAGCACTAGAGCAAAATTATCTATCTCAAAAGATATAAGTGAAGCACATAGAGTATTCTAATAAATTCCAATTCATTTGTGTCTCTCCCAAAAGGTGTGTACAGCAAGGATGATTGTGGTAAACTAAAAAGCAAAGACTCAAATCATACAAGACGCTCCAAGAAAAACAGATATCATGTGGTAAATAAAAATATAGCCTCAAGTAAAGTTACCGATAGAAGAAGACGAAAGAGGGGATGCCTTCTGGGGCATCCCCAAGCTTAGGCTTCTCGTTGTCCTTGAATTTTACCTGGGGGTGCCTTGGGCATCCCCAAGCTTAGGCTCTTGCCATCCCTTATTCCATAATCCATCAAATTTTTACCCAAACCTTGAAAACTTCACAACACAAAACTTAAATAGAAAATCTCATGAGCTCCGTTAGTATAAGAAAACAAACCACCACTTAAGGTACTATAATGAACTCATTCTTTATTTATTCTGGTGTTAAACCTACTGTATTCCAACTTCTCTATGGTTCATAACCTCCGACACTAGCCATAGATTCATCAAAATAAGCAAACAACACACGAAAAAATAGAATCTGTCAAAAACAGAACAGTCCGTAGTAATCTGTAGGTTTCGAATACTTATGTAACCCCAAAAATTATAAAATAAATTGCTGGACGTGAGGAATTTATCTATTAATCATCTGCAAAAAGAATCAACCTAATCGCACTCTCCAGTAAAAAAATGGCAGCAAATCTCGTGAGCGCTAAAGTTTCTATTTTTTACAGCAAGATCGCAAAGACTTTCCCCGAGTCTTCCCAAAGGTTCTAATTGGCACAAACACTAATTAAAAGCATAAGACCACATCTAAACAGAGGCTAGATGAATTATTTATTACTAAACAGAACCAAAAAGCTAGAAACAAAAATAAAATTGGGTTGCCTCCCAACGAGCGTTATCGTTTAACGCCCCTAGCTAGGCATTGATAATTTCAATGATGCTCACAAGAAAGACAAGAATTGAAGCATAAAGAGAGCATCATGAAACACGTGACAAACACATCTAAGTATAACATACTTCCTATGCATAGGCATCTTATAGACAAACAAATTATCATAGCAAGCAAAAACTAGCATATGCAAGGAAGCGGAAAGAAACAATAGCAATCTCAACATAACGAGAGGTGATTTAGTAATATGAAAATTTCTACAATCATATTTTCCTCTATCATAATAATTACATGTAGGATCATAAGCAAATTCAACAAAATAGCTATCACATAAAATATTCTCAACACGATCCACATGCATGCGAAGGTGACACTCTTCCAAAATAGTGGGATTAGTATTAGCTAAAGTCATGACCTCTCCAAACCCACTTTCATCAAAAACTTCATAAGATTGAACATTCTCCAAATATGTGGGATCTAAAGTTGACACTCTTCCAAACCCACTTTCAATATTATTGCAAACATTATTATCAATCTCATATTCATCATGGGGCTTAAATGAATTTTCAAGATCATAAGAAGAATCACCCCAATCATGATCATTGCAACAAATAGTAGTCATAGCAAAAATAGCATCCCCAAGCTTGAGGTTTTGCATATCATTAACACAATTGACATTAAGAGAATTTATGATAACACCATTGCATCATGCTTTTCATCGAAGGAACTATCAAGTATGGGTGCAATAGCAACGATCTCATGTTTAACATAAGGAACTATAGCAAATTCATCTTCATAAATATTGGCATCATGGCCACAAGAATAGCAAGCATCTTGTTCATCAAGGGATATTTCAATCAAATTATCGGAATCATAATTATCTATAGATTCATGCATATCATTATTTTCTTCCCAAGCAACGGTCATTCTTTCAATAAATTCTTTGACATAGACATTATGAGCATAGTTTTCATAGCAATATTTAAGTATGTCAAAATTTTCAGATTCCTAGAGAGTAATATCATACTTTTCAATCAAAGTAGCAACTTCATAAGCACCCTTAAAAGCAACAAATTCTTCAATTTGTTCGATATCGTAGTAACTATAAACACCCTTTGCATAAGAAGACAAGATTTCATTATCATTAAACTCACATAGGTAGGGGAGGTGTTTTTAGGGTTCTTAGAGCAACAAGTAAAATCATGAATTTCACAAAGATTCCAAGCATAACACAGCAATCTGTTTATTTGATCCCATAAGAATCTCCCTTTTTCAGACAAACGGTGACGCACAAAATGAGCATGCTCATCTAAAGATTTCCCATCAACTAGGCTAGTTGGGGTTTCAGCACGAGCGCATAAGGATCGAAGATGATCCAAGTAGAACACTTTAAGTGGATCCATATCAATAGATTTTTAGCAAGAAAATATGCAAGCAAATAGAAGGCATACAGAAACACAAAGAAAGATACATACGGGAAGAAGGTGAATGGAAAAAGGGCGAATAAAATGGCAAAGGTGAAGTGGGGGAGAGGAAAACAAGAGGCAAATGGCAAATAATGTAATGCGAGGGATAAGAGTTTGTAATGGGTACTTGGTATGTCCTGACTTGTGCGTAGATGTCCCCGGTAACGGCGGCAGAAATGGAAAATAATGTAATGTGAGGGATAAAGGGGTTGTCAATCCCTTCACGGTCACTTATGAGAGTGAGATCTGATAGAGATAATAATAATAAGATATATATTTTTGGTATTTTTATGATATAGATTGAAACTAAAGATTGCAAAATAAACGGTAGTAGAAATAGCTTGTTGACGGGAGATTAATATAAAGGAGAATAGACCTGGGGGCCATAGGTTTCACTAGTGGCTTCTCCCAAGGTAGCATAAGTATTACGGTGGGTGAACAAATTACTATCAAGCAATTGATAGAAAAGTGCATAATTATGAGAATATCGAGGCATGATCATGTATATAGGCATCACGTCCGCGACAAGTAGACCGAAACGATTCTGCATCTACTACTATTACGCCACACATCGACCGCTATCCAGCATGCATCTAGAGTATTAAGTTCATAAGAACAGAGTAACGCATTAGGCCAGAAGACCTGATGTAGAGGGATAAACTCAAGCAATATGATATAAACCCCATCTTTTTATCCTCGATGGCAACAATACAATACGTGCCTTGCTGCCCTTGCTAACACTGGGAAAGGACACCACAAGATTGAACCCAAAGCTAAGCACTTTTCCCATTGCAAGAAAGACCAATCTAGTAGGCCAAACCAAATTGATAATTCGAAGAGACTTGCAAAGATAACCAATCATACATAAAAGATTTCAGAGAAGAATCAAATATTGTTCATAGATAACTTGATCATAAACCCACATTTCATCGGATCTCAACAAACACACCGCTTAAAGATTTACATCAAATAGATCTCCAAGAAGATCAAGGAGAACATTGTATTGATATCCAAAGATAGAGAAGAAGCCATCTAGCTAATAACTATGGACCCGAAGGTCTGAGGTAAACTACTCACACATCATCGGAGAGGCTATGGTGTTGATGTAGAAGCCCTCCATGATTGATTCCCCCTCCAACAAAGCTCCAGAAAAGGCCCCAAGATGGGATATCTTGGGTACAGAAGGTTGTGGCGGTGGAAATAGGGTTTCGTGGTGCTCCTAGATGTTTTCGGGGTATATGAATATATATAGGAGGAATAAGTAGGTCGGTGGTGTCGTGGTAACGATTCCGACAATAAGAGAGGGGTAGGATAAAGGAGCATGATCTATCGAGATGCATATGGGTGACACGGTGGTTTTAGCGAGTTCGGCCTCTCACGGTGGAGATAACAACCCTACGTCTCGTGCTCCAGAGAGGCTTTGTTTTATCTGAGTATGTATCCGGAGATTACAATGTGTGTTTGAGAGAGAGGGGAGAGCGGATCTCCATGCCTGAGCTATGTCCTGAGACTAATGGTTAGAAAGAGAGAGAGGTAGAAGAAAAGAGCCCCCCTCGTCTAGTGGTGGGGGTGGCTTATATAGAGTGCGCCACCCCCTCACCTCCTATGTTACAAAGTGGGGCATGAATTCCATAATACTAGCCCACTACCAAGCCCTCACTATGAGAATGATGCCGACTGCTTTGCTGTCTGCTGGTCTTCGTATATCTGAGTGAGTCGTGCGGTCGAGTGGTGAACTTTCATCCGAGTGGATGGTATGCTGCTTGGTCGAGTGGATAGTATGCTGCTTGTCCGAGTGGATAGTATGCCTGTATAAAATTTATCTGGACCCACATGTTGTGTGGACCCCATGCTTTATGATATTTCGACCATTCGTGGGCCTACCTATTATGTGTATCCCCAACATTAGCCCCCGAATTGATTGCGATTTTGCAAAACGAGTTCGTGAAAGACACAATTTGGTCCGAGTGATTACGGAAATACTCGGTACTTGTCATTGTGCTTTCAGACAACCAAGGTTTGAACAAAATCTCAATGGATTCTGGTACTGTGCTTCCCGACTGATATGGGGTAAGTGCCCGTGAGGAGCAACTTGGTGACATTCGATCATCTCTCAGAAGAGGTTAACTTGTGATCAGAGTATGGATGTGTCATTAAATCCGGGCAACAAGATTGACGCATGGGTTGTTCTCTCGGAGAGATGCCATTCTTATCCCGGAGGAACGTCAATACGAGTCGGTTCTTGATCCAAACTTATGAGTTTCACGCTTTGAGTCCTAGAAGAAGGCTCAAGACAGGTCCATAGAGGAGCATTAAACTCACCTTATAGCAATTTTTTTGGTAGCCGATGGGAGCCTTTAGAACTTGTTTGTTTGTTGTTCATCACTCGGAATGGTCAGGTCGTACCGAGTGGAGACTACTCCAGTGGGGGCACGCTGAGTGCACCCACTGGGTGTAGTCCCCGAGACCGCCGTCGACTATGGGCAGTCGGCGGGGGTCTGAGAAAAGTAAAAATCTTCTTGGCCAGTACCGATTGAATTTGTTCCTCTCCGACTCAGAGGTTGAGTAGTACTTGAGAATCTGGTATTGGTCTAGCTTGTTTCTCCTCGACTCGGAAGTCGAGTAATACTTGAGTGATCTGGAGCTGGTCTTGACCGAGCAAAAATGTTTCTTTCTGAGTTCTCTTCCAGTGGGGGCACACTGAGTGCACCCACTGGGTGTAGGCCCCGAGCCTCTGTCGGACTAGATGAGTCGGGAAGAGGGTTTAAGTCTCCTAGTAAACCTCCATGTAGTCGACACGGTAAATATCTTTTAGGATGAAATTGAGTGAATCGGATGCATCTTCAGACGCTTGACATGGTAAATAAGCTCAGCCTGGAGCTGAGTCAGTCGGACTGATCTTCGTGCACTCGGCACGGGATAAATTCAACCTGGAACTTGGTCAAGCAGGTGAATCTTCGTGTTGTCGGCACGGTGAATGAACTCGGCTTTGAAACTGCCGACTGTAGAAAAAAGCTGGACACTCCAGGGAGTGGTTGTTCCAGTAGTACTTCTTATATTGACTGTTAGATTTTGCGTGAAAGGGGTATTTGTCCAAGTGGACATGCTTCCCAACTGATCTGGGTATGTTGACTGCAAGGAAAAACTTGGTGGCATTCGTATGTCTCCCGGAGGAGATAGACTAGTGGTCTGACTTCGACATGCCATGAAACCCGAGTGGCGAGGCTAGTGTGTGGGCTGACTCTCCGGAGAGATGCCACTCATCATCCCTGGGGAACACCGGCGCATGCCATCTCTGAGTCCAAGTTTGTGAAACTGACGCCTTGGAGCCTAGGATAAGGGCCAAGTGTATCCGTAGAGGACCATCGTTTCACCCTTTTGCAGTCCTGAAGATGACTTCAAGAAATGACTTGGGCGATCGTCTGAGTGAAAGGTACCTACCCTTATAAATTTTCGGCGGAATGAGCATGTATGGTCAGAAAGATACTCCTGATGTGATCAATGGGTTGATCGAATGGGCGTAACCCCTGAGGGCAACATGGCCAATGGCTAAGCGTAGCCCCCGAGTGATGCTTGAAAGAGGTAAGCTTGCTACAGAGTGTGATATGAGGTTTGATCATATGAGTAACTTAGTCGTTCCCATGCTGGGGGTGTAGAGGTAAAGATATGTCCAACTGATGGTGACGCGCGAGGTGGCCGAGGGGCGATGATGTGCACAACCGAGTGACGACGCGCGGGCGGCCGAGTGGTGATGAGGTGACCAACCGATGGAGACGTGCGGGGCGGGCGAGTGGTGATGAGGTGACCAACCGATGGCGACGCGCGGGGCGGCCGAGTGGTGATGAGGTGACCAACCGAGTG
>NC_041388.1:142504990-142507222 GCF_002162155.2 Triticum dicoccoides | reverse complement strand
GAGTGAAGGACTACGTGTCCATTCAAGTGGTGACGTGCGGGGCGGCCGTGTGGTGAAGGCATGCACAACCGAGAGGCGATGCGCGGAGCGGCCAAGTGGTGAAGACGTGCACAACCGAGTGGTAACGTGCGGGATGGCCGAGTGAGGATGCTCGAGGTGGCCGAGTGAAGGAATGCGTATCCAGCCAAGTGGTGATGCGCGGGGTGGCCGAGTGACGACGCGCGGCGTGGCCAGGTGACGACGCGCGTGGCAGCCGAGTGAAAGATTGCGTGTCCAGCCAAGTGGCTGAAATTGTCTTCGAAGGAGTTAGCCAGACGCTTTCGAAGCTAATGCAGTGATGAGTTTGATGTAGTGTGGTTGCGACGCAACAAGACCGGCGTGACAACTGAGTTTGAGTAGGAATGAAGATGGCGCGCAGGGCGTCCTGGGTGATTATAAAACTTGTCAAAGTGGCGGATTGAATGTGCTTGTTGAAGTGAAGGATATGACTGGTGATGAAGTACTCGACCACTCAGGAGAGTGTCATTCCAAATGAGGATGCAGTCCCCGAGTGCGGCGTAGCCCCCGAGCGTACTACAGGCTTCGACAATGGGCATGTCGGAATACGAGAAATATAGTTTTGAATGGATGATTTGCAATTCATCGAGTCGGACTCGGGTAAAGATGAGGAGAAGCTTCCGAGTGGTGCTCGAAAGAGGCAAACTCGCAAAGGAGTGAACTGTGAAGTTTGATTATAAAAGGGACATATCTGTCTCATGCCTGACGAGGTCTATATTATTGATACGATGAAGAGGATTCCGCAGAGAGGTTGACCAGATGTGTTTGAAGTCAACAGAGCGACAAGGTCGGTGTTGTGGTGCGCTGGGACCGGTAAGGTGACCAAGTCCGAGCAGCGATGAAGTTGGCGCATAGGGCCGTCGAGTGATCGTGTAACTTGTGTAAAAAATGACACAAGCCAACGAAATAATTTCTCGAGGAAATTTGATGTGTGCTGAAATGATTTGTGTGAATAACACCCATAGACACCCGCTGGGAGTGCAAGGGGCTTGCTGGTTAACCAGCAAGAGTTTGAAAGAGCGAAGGATCCGTTCGAACTTGTCGAAGTGACGGATCCGATTAAACTCATTAGAATAATGGCTCAAATAAAACGGAAGTGTAGTGTTTCGACTGAGTTGCAGCCCCAGAGGACCGATGCAAACTCAAAATGAAGAATGACACATGGTGTTCGTGCATGATGTATGTGAAAAAATGGAAGTTGGACTCGGGAGTCACATAACCAGTACTAAGCAAGTATGTGAAAATAAGCAGCCGAGCGTAGAGGTACACTCGGTGGCGTGGCCTCCGAGTGAACGTGATGTGTGAATTACGGGGCACTCGGGAAGACGGATATAACAGAATGTAAAATGACTTAGTTGTCCGAAGGTGCGCGAGTGGCCGAGTGGTGACGAGGCGATGGTGACAGTCGACCTTCGTCTTGGTGTCCTTGCGGATAGGGATGGAGCGCACATTATACTTGTGATGCAGCTCCTTGAGTTAGAGGTTTGCTCTTGTCTCAGTCGGATTTTGGCTACTTAGGCGAGTCCTTGGACTACAGCTAAGTCTCCAAGTGGGAGGCTTGCTCTCCACTCCGTAGGATTTTTTCAAACTTAGGCGAGTACTGGACTGCAGCTAAGCCCCCGAGTGGGAGGTTTGCTCTCCACTCAGTAGGATTTTTTTCAAATTTAGGCGAGTACTGGACTGCAGCTAAGCCCCCGAGTGGGAGGTTTGCTCTCCACTCGGTAGGATTTTTTCAAACTTAGGCGAGTACCGGACTGCAGCTAAGCCCCCGAGTGGGAGGTTTGCTCTCCACTCGGTAGGATTTTTTTTCAAACTTAGGCAAGTACTGGACTGCAGCTAAGCCCCCGAGTGGGAGGTTTGCTCTCCACTCGGTAGGATTTTTCGAACTTAGGCGAAATAGATTCGCAGCTAAGCCCCCGAGTGAGGGGCTGACTCATCACTCGGTAGGATTTCTTGAACTTAGGCGAAACAGATTCGCAGCAAAGTCACCCACTGGGGTATTTTGGTTACAAGTATAAGCAACAACAATTACTTCAAAAAAACTGTTAGAATTTGTGTGGTGATGAGGTGACCAACCGACGACGACGCGCGGGGCGGCCGAGTGGTGATGAGGTGACCAACCGACGGCGACACGAGGGGCGGCCGAGTGGTGATGAGGTGACCAACTGAATGGCG
>NC_041388.1:142452156-142504313 GCF_002162155.2 Triticum dicoccoides | reverse complement strand
GCCAAGTGGTTATGAGGTGACCAACCGATGGCGACGCGCTGGGCGGCCGAGTGGTGATGAGGTGACCAACCAAGTGGCGACGCGCGGGGCGGCCGAGTGGTGATGAGGTGACCAACCGAGTGGCGACGCGCGGGGCGACCGAGTGGTGATGTGGTGACCAACCGATGGCGACGCGCGGGGCGGCCGAGTGAAGTAGACTTGTTCCGCGGACTGATGATGTGCGGGACGTCCGAGTGAAATAGACGTGTCCCGTGGAGTGCCAATGCACGGGACGTTCGAGTGGCGTAGAAGCGTCCCGCGGAGTGACGATGCACGGGGAGTCCGGGTGAAATAGACGCGTCCCGCGAAGTTATGATGCACGGGAAGTCCGGGTGAAGTAGACGCGTCCCGCGGAGTTACGATGTGCGGGGAGTCCGGTGAAATAGACGCGTCTCACGAAGTGACGATGCGCGGGATGTCCGAGTGAATGTAGAAGTCCCCGTCCGACTGAATCAGTCGTTGAACAGACGAACCTCTACATCTTCCTAGTAACCTTCGCCGGTGAGGGGAGTGTGCCCCAACGCCAGAATCAGTCGTTGAACAGAAGAACCTCTCCATCTGTGGAGTAACCTTCGCCGGTGGAGGGGAGTGTGCTCCAACGCCGGAAACCGGTGCGTCTGCACTGTCGAGGCTGCCGTGTCTGGGGACGCGGATCGGCGCCCGCGCTCGTGTCACGTCCGGTCTGCGCTTCACCGTGGAGGGAATCATCACGCTGCCGACTGGACGAGCCACCGCCTGCGGGGGCATGGCCAACGCTGGCACTCCGCCACGGAGGCCGCGGTCGAGCAGTTGGGTGGAGAAAAGAGCCGCCGTGTGTCCGCGCTGCGTCGGGCAGTCGACGCCTGAGGGAGAGGTCGCCGAGTGGGTCGCACTTTGCAGTCGACCCCGGTGGCTGGAGCAGCATCGCCGGCTGCTACGCTTCGTTGCTCGAGGGAGCCAGGTTGTAGGATAGTTTCACGGACGCTCAGCCCACGGCCAAGTCCTGATGTCGATGGGTGGAGTAGCGCTGCTGGTTGCCGTGCCTCGTCAGGCCTGCGACTCCACCATAGGAGCCGTCGCCAGTCCGCGATGGAGTACTTGTGCAGGACCAGCCTTCGCTTCCATCACGGGAGTCACTGTAGAGCAGCACTCAGTCAGACGTGTCTCCACGGCGGGAGCCGTTGATCAGCTGACTCGGCGGAGGAATCCCACGCTGTCGATTACCGCGTGTCTCCGCTCGAGGAGCCGGACCGCCGGCCGGGGCCACAAGAAAGACAAAGAAGACATTAGGATGCATTGATGGAGTTGCTCACGTCCAGGATATGTACGTGCGTGCAGGAGTGATTAGTTAGTGGTAATTAAGCAAGATGCGTTACCGTTCGCGCATGTGAAGGAAGTTTCCTTCTTCCATGAGCCATTTATCTCGCTGCAGGTTTATTGCCAGATCGTGGGCTTGTGCCCCGACTACGGACATTGCGCAGGGTAGCATACGCTGGCGGGAGGAGTCGCCGCACATTGGGGGTGCGCCCAGCCCTGACACCCGACCGCGGAAGCCACGGCCGGGCCGCGACGCCTGTAGGAGGACTCGCCTTGTGCGGGTAGCGTGACTAGCCTCCGACAGATGCGCCATGTGGGACGCGCCGTGCGGGATGCCGGGCAGTTAGTCGCAGAGACCATGGCCAAGCGGACGATCGGAGGAAGGAGCGTGCCGACGATGATGGAGTCGATGGAGCGGTCGCAGAGGACGCAGAAATCACCGAAGATTCATGCGGGAGCTGGATCGTCGATCGAGACTTCCTGGAAGAAGAAGAGGAGGCTGTTCCGAAGGGCGTCGCTGCAGCATGCCGCATCAGGGCATCGGGAAGATGAGGTGGTCTTCCTCCACGCCTGGTGCTCTCTCTTCTTCTTACTCTCGATCCATGATCAATCATGCATGCCCACAGTGTCGAGTAAAAGATGTATCTTTACCCCTTTTGTGATGCTTCAGAAGCTTGCTGTCGAGACGAACAGCATGTCATATATCAAAGAAAATTAAATACAGATGAAAAATAAACCATTTGCATCATGGCTCGATAGACGCCATGCTCCACGGTGGGCGCCAACTGTCGTGGTAACAATTCCGACAATAAGAAAGGGGTATGATAAAGGAGCATGATCTATCGAGATACATATAGGTGACACGATGGTTTTAGCGAGTTCGGGCCTCTCACGGTGGAGATAACAACCCTACGTCTAGTGCTCCGGAGAGGCTTTGTTTTATCTGAGTATGGATCCGGTGATTACAATGTGTGTTTGAGAGAAAGGGGAGAGCGGATCTCCATGCCTGAGCTATGTCCTGAGACTAATGGTTAGAAAGAGAGAGAGGTAGAAGAAAAGAGCCCCCTCGTCTAGTGGTGGGGGTGGCGCACTCTATATAAGCCACCCCCTCACCTCCTATGTTACAAAGTGGGGCATGAATGCCATAATACCAACCCACTACCAAGCCCTCACTATGAGAATGATGTCGACTGCTTTGATGTCTGCTGGTCTTCGTATATCCGAGTGAGTCGTATGGTCGAGTGGTGAACTTTCATCCGAGTGGATGGTATGCTGCTTGGTCGAGTGGATAGTATGCTGCTTGTCCGAGTGGATAGTATGCCTGTATAAAATTTATATGGACCCACATGTTGTGTGGACCCCATGCTTTATGATATTTCGACCATTCGTGGGCCTACCTATTATGTGTATCCCCAACAGGTGGAGCCACGAGGGGCCCACGAGGGTGGAGGGCGCGCCGAGGGGGGTAGGCGCGCCCCCTGCCTCGTGGTCTGCTTGTTGGTTTCTTGACGTCCACTCCAAGTCCCGTGGATCTCGTTTGTTCCAAAAATAACTCTCCCGAAGGTTTTATTCCGTTTGGATTCCGTTTGATATTCCTTTTCTGCGAAACACTGAAATAGGCAAAAAACAGCAATTTGCACTGGGCTTTGGGTTAGTAGGTTAGTCCCAAAAATAATATAAAAGTGTATAAATAAGCCTATTAACATCCAAAATAGATAATATAATAGCATGGAACAATCAGAAATTATAGATACGTTGGAGACATATCAAATAGCCTGTTTTCCTAAGGCTCACTACTACTATTCCTAGCCTACCAGCAACAGTGTGGGAATTATAGTAGTAGCGCTTTTTCACGCAGATACAACTATAGTTGTAGCGTGCTTTATTGGCGCGCGCTACTACTAAGTAGCATAGTGTTTTGTTCTGTCCAGCGCTATTGCTATAATTCTGTGTATAAGGTTTTCCCTAGTAGTGACACATAATAACTTAGATAAATAAGATGCAAACCACCGTACCCTTACATAGATGGGTACCCTACATAGATAAGTCCAGGGACACGACACAACACGTATGACATAGAGAAGCAACAAAATAAAAATGATAAAACTAAAACATGACGAGCTTGATGAACAACTTCACTCTAGGCACACACCCCTTCTTGAACATCTTCATCCTGACCTTTCTTCCACATTGGTCGCGCCTCTAACGCCCTCGATGCGGCTATATCTCCCACGTGTCGAAGCACAACTTAGAGGCATAACCGCATTGAAAGCAATGTCGCAAGTGAGGTAATCTTCGCAAATAACCCATGTAATACAATAGGGGAAAAGATACATAGTTGGCTTACAATCGCCACTTCACACAAATACATGAATAAAGCATTACATCATCCAAATACACTCAAGGTCCGACTATGGAACCAAAATAAAAGAAGAACCCCAAATGCGACAAAGGTCCCCGATCGACCCCAACTGTGCTCCACTACTGATCAACTAGAACGAAACAACACTACGGACAAAATCTTCATCGAGCTCCTCTTGAGCTTGTTTGTGTCATCTGTACGGACTCATCGGCACCTGCAAGCTGGTTTTGGAAGTAACTGTGAGCCACGGGGACTCAGCAATCTCGCACCCCCGCGATCAAGACTATTTAAGCTTATGGGTAAGGTAAAAGGTATGAGGTGGAGCTGCAGCAAGCGACTAGCATATATGGTGGCTAACATACGCAAATGAGAGCGAGAAGAGAAGGCAAAGCACGGTCGATAAAAGTATGATCAAGAAGTGATCCTATAACAACCTACGTCAAGCATAACTCCAACAACCGTGTTCACTTCCCGGACCGCACCGGAAAGAGACCATCATGGTTACACACGCGGTTGATTCATTTTAATTAAGGTCGACTTTAGGTTTTCTACAACCGGACATTAACAAATTCCCATCTGCCCATACCCGCGGGCACGGCTTTCAAAAATTCAAATCCCTGCAGGGGTGTCCCAACTTAGCCCATCACAAGCTCTCACGGTCAACGAAGGAATAGACCTCCACCCGAGACCTTCCGATCAGACTCGGTATCCCGGTACAACAAGACATTTCGACAGGGTAAAACTAAACTAGCAACACCGCCCGAATGTGCCGACAAATCCCGATAGGAGCTGCACATATCTCTTTCTCAGGGCACACTCAGATTGTCTTAGGTATGGGTAGGCCAGCCCAGAGTGGCCCCTGGTGGCCACCGATAGCTGACAGGTGGACCAACACTCAGAGGAGCACTGGCCCAAGGGGGGTAAAATAAGATGACCCTTGGGCTGGCCGACCCAAGGGAAAGAAAAGGCTAGGTGGCAAATGGTAAAACCAATGTTGGGCATTGCTGGAAGAGCTTTACTTAAGGCGAACTATCAAGGGGTTCCCATTATAGCCCAACCGCGTAAGGAACGCAAAATCCGGGAACATGACACCGATATGACAGGAACTAGGGCGGCAAGAGTGGAACAAAACACCAGGCATAAGGCCGAGCCTTCCACCCTTTACCAAGTATATAGATACATTAATTAAATAAGATATATTGTGATATCCCAACAAGTAAACATGTTCCATCAAGGAACAACATCTCCATGTTCCAACAAGGAAACAAACTTCAATCTTCACCTGCAACTAACAACGCTATAAGAGGGGCTAAGCAAAGCGGTAACATAGCCAAACAACAGTTTGCTAGGACAAGGTGGGTTAGAGGCTTGGTTCAACAATATGGGAGGCATGATAAGCAAGTGGTAGGTATCGCAGCGTAGGCATAGCAAAAGAGCGAGCATCTAGCAAGCAAAGATAGAAGTGATTTCGAGGGTATGATCATCTTGCCTGAAATCCTGGAAGGAAGAAGAACGAGTCGATGAAGAAGACAAACGGACGTAGTCGAACGGGTCCTCACAAACGCGACGTAACCGGAACCAACCCGAAGAAGCAAACACCGGAACATGGCAAAGTAAAGCATGGCATGGAGCTACTCAAAGAGCTTAACAAAAGTCCCTTAGTGACCTTGAGCTAAAAGGGATCAGAAAATACAATTGCAAGCATGCGAACATGGCAAAAACATAATTAGATCACAGACTTAGTGAAAACTGGAGCATGCTGAAACATAACTCAAGTAGGTACGTTTACGAGCTCGATGCACTCACTACGGTGCAAGTCATGACAAGCTAAGCATACATCCATAAAGAAGGCAGAAAATTCAAGCTAGACATGGCAAGAACAATAGCATAGCATGCACGGATCAACTACAACAACATCGGCAAAATTGCAAACAAGTTGACAATCTGGCCATATTCACAAGGTAGCAAAAGTAGAGCTCGATTGACTCAAGCTAGGGTGCTCCATAATTGCAAACAAAGGCATGGATGGATAGAGCACTACAAAATTAACAAAACATCCTTACTGATCATCCTCAAAAGAGGCACGGATCACTAGGAAACAACAAGAACATATGATATCGTGAGATAAACAGCTCAAGGACTAGTGCACCACTTGGCAAGCTTGTGCTAGTCACCACACACATCACAAAAATACATGGGTTGCACCTCTGGAAAGATGACAAAACCCTTAACAAAACATATGTAGAGCTCATGGGCATATCATGCACACATTAATCATGGCAAAAATGACAAAAATCTAAATGGAGCAGCAGATCTGACAAATATCTCAAGTAGCCCTCTTCTAACAGCATTTCGGGCATCAAGATAAGCTCAAATGAAAATGATGCGATGGAATGAAATGATGTACTCTATGAGATAAACATTTTGATATGCTATATGCATGAATCGGAGCTACGGATGCAAAGTTACAAGGCCATGAACATGAGCACTTGGATCTGGGAATCTCAGGACTTAGTGAAAATTATACCTCCAGAAAAGTCAAACCGGGACGAAGAGGTACGGGACGGAGGGATCCGGATCTGGACGGGGTGTTTGGATGGACGCGCGGGTGGATCTGATCCCGCTTCACGGATCTCGCCGGAGAAGTTCGCCGGAGACGGGGGAGACGGTGGCCGGCTCGAGGAGCTCCGGTGAACGGGCGGCGCGGCCGGGGTGAAGCAAGACGGCGGCGGCGAAGGGCGGCGCTGGCGACAAGGCACAGCGGCGGGGAGCGGAGATGGCGGCCCGCGGCGGTGGAGGAGCAGGGAGCCGGCGGCCTGCAGCCCCGGCGGGCGGCTGCGCCGGCGAATGGCAGCCGGGCGGCGGGAGGCTCGGCCGCGAGCGGGAGGCGGCGGAGGGAAGCGCGCGGCCCGGAGCGGCGAGGCACGGGCCGGCCACGGGCCTGGCGGGCCTGGCGGCGGGGAGGAGAGAGGGGAGGGCCGACGCGATGAGGTGGCGGCGAATGGTTGGTGGAGATCGGCGGCGGGGTGACGTGTCGCGTCCTGATTGGACGGGGCGACATGGCGGCAGGGCGGCGGACATGTCTGGGCGGCGTGGACGCGTCCGGCGCGCGAGGGGAAGGATTTTTAGGGTTTGCACCGCGCATTTCGGAGTGGAACACATATATATAGGTAGAGGAAGCTAGTAGAGTCCAAATGAGGTGCGGTTTTCGGCCACGCGATCGTGATCGAACGATCTAGATGATGGAGAAGTCTTAGATGGGTTTTGGGCCAAATTGGATGGGTGTTGGGCTGCAACACACACGAGGCCTTTTCGGTCCTCGGTTAACCGTTGGAGTATCAAACGAAGTCCAAATGATACGAAACTTGACAGGCGGTCTACCGGTGGTAAACCAAGGCCGCTTGGCAAGTCTCGGTCCAATCCGGAAATGTTTAATCCCCACACATGAAAGAAAGGTAGAAACGGCCACCGTAGGAGAACGGAGCGCGGGATTGCAAAACGGACAACGGGAAAAATGCTCGGATGCATGAGATGAACATGTATGCAAATGAAATGCACATGATGACATGATATGCAATGCATGACACGCAAGTAATGACAACGCAACAACAGCGAATAACTGGACAACACCTGGCACATCGGTCTCGGGGCTTTACAACACTCCACCACTACGAGAGGACCTCGTCCCGAGATCTAGAATGGCACCGGAGGGACAAACGGAAGATAAAGAGAAGAGGTAAAACTAAGTTGCTTCTTTGACAAACGAGTGAGACCAAAGAACCTTGAAAAGGTTAAGCCATTTTGAGAAAGAATGCAACGAAGATGAACGAAGTTTAAAACACTCCGTTAGAAAAGAGGAACAAGGAAGAACAATTTCTTATAGCACTCCGGTTGAAAAGAGATACAAGACTTGATAGGATGAAATGGATTTGAGCAAAGGGGCACAACGCTCTGGTTAAAAACAAGATACAGAGGGAAAGAATGGTACAATTTGGGCAGCACTTCGACTGAAAATGGAAGCAACTGAACATGATCTTGACAAACAAGATGATGGGTTGAAGAGAGCAACAATACAAAGCCTCCGGAACGAAAGAATAGAAGATAGATAATTGAATTAGGAGAATGGAGAAGAAAATGCCAACATCTGCCACAAAAGAGCTTGAGAGGGCATCCTTAGGAAACGGGTCGAGCGGAGTTGTTGGAAAACCAACAACGAAAGGATAAGCTTGATATGGTCTTGTGGAGTACATCTCAAATTATGCGGTGACAAACTGCCACTCACTGGAAAAGAATTGTATTGATATGAACAAGGAGACGAGAAACTTATTTCACCGGGAGGATAAAGAAGAACTTGGGTCCTATATGAGCACCATAAATAGCAACAATCCTTAGGGACGGTTTTAGGTGAAATATAGCCCAAGATAACTCCAAAGAAGAGATTGATGGATTTAAAATACCTCATCCTTGACCACATGTGAATCATGAGACATGAACTCAAATTATCAAGAATGACATAATACCACCTCGAATGATACGGTTGAAAGAATTGTACTTCGGATTGCGAGAAGAAGAAAACTTGAAGTATATTTTTGGTGGATCATCGCTTTGAGAGATATCTTGAAAAACAATTGAATAATGAAAAGAATCCTTGACGAACCACCATGAGGAACTCTGGTAATAAAAGTATGATCAAACGAAATGGAGGATGAAAAGAATAAGGTTGAAGCCTTGCAATGATTGAGATGGACCTCCGTGGAGATGTAATTGCGAAAGCTTGGAACTCTTGGGAACGAAAAGATAAAGCATCTCGAACTGAGAATATGATAAGATGAACCACTCCGGAAAAAGGAATTAATCACTTGAGTGAAAACAAGAGTAAGAATTACGTTATGCGTATCCTTCACCAATTTAAATTGATGACAAACAACGGATTTGGCATACTACTTATTCTCATGGAAAGGACGAAGAAAGATATGGCGCCTACTTGAGAAGGTCTTCAACGAACCACCGGTAGGATAGAAATAACAAATAAATTGATGAGGAAAAGAAATCTTGAATGAACCACCGTAAGAATTTAAAAATGAACGAAGAGAAGATAAGGAAACTCCGGGAAGAATTATAAAATGAACGAAGATGCTTGAGTGAATTTAGATACAAGAGAACGAGGAGATCACAAGCCGAATAGAGATCTCTTGAACGAAGCACCGGTAAGATTGGAGAATGATAACTGAAAGCTGAGAATGAATAAACCTGAATTGATGGACTCTGGATAACAAACTGAGAAGACTCTTGAATTACTCCGGATAGGTGAAAAGAATTCTCACGATCAAAACAAATACTAGAATCACGAATCTTGAAGAGAATGGAGCAAGATTAAAGAGAAACTCTTCTTCGGTCTTCAAAATCCGAGAATGACGATGAGAAACACCACCAAGAATTATTTAGACACTCCGGAATGAAGAATGGAAAGGTTGAATTAATGATGAAAGGAATTTGACAGATCCTGGAGAAAACATTTGACTGATGATAAATCATTCTTACGTCAAACTTCGAAATGAATTTGAAAAGCTCCGGAAAATAAGAAGAGTCAGGTAAGATCCTGGGAAAAGACCTGTGGGTTAGGGCCCACTCAAAAGAAACACCGTTGAACGATTTAAAAGAGAGGTTGCACCGGTTGAATTAAATGACTTGAATGAGATAACGACCTGGAAAGATCTTGAACGAATGCAGAGTGGAAAAACACGAATCTTCGAGATATCTTTAGCACTCCGGAACAAATGAATAACGAAAAGTTAATGATTGAGAGGTGCACCGGCAAGAGAAGACATTTGAAATAAGGAAAATAATATGATCAAACACCAAAAGCTTGCTTTGAATCCACCGGAGAAGAGAACGAGTGAAGAGTGACGAACTTGAAGCTCCGTTAGAATCTTCTTGAGAATCACCGGATAAGGATATTGATTGAAAAGAATGGAGAGACTTCACATCAGTAAAATGGATACTTGATTAAGAAATCTGAGTCGTTGAAGAAAAACAAGGGAGGGAGGGCGGGAAAAACAAAGGCAACTTGGGATGGATGAAACGAACACCGTTGAGAAAGCTGAGATTGAATCTTGCAGATGTTGAAATGATCGGATCCACTTGAGGAGAGACACACTAGTGAAAAGAAATTGAAATGACAAACTCGATGATCGAGAAGGATTAGTATTCACATAGGAATATGAGAACACCACTTGGAAAAAGGTATGGAATCAACATTTGACTTCGAAGCAACTCGAATACCACAACTCAAAACAAAACAAGGATTGGCTTGCGGAATAAGCCAGAACAAACATATGATAGAGATTTCGTCTGAAGTTTTCGTGGTGGGGCCTACACGGGCTCGATCATACAGCACCATCATGTACAAGGCAGTGCACATGACATACGAAGCGTCCCCAAGTCGGCATAGCCAAGGACTCTTTAAGACACAACGAGACCACTGTAAAACCGACCGTGAATAGGCGGACCACTAGACGTCGAACCCCAATTTCATATCATACATCTGTCGGAAAGATATCCTAAGAGCTACTTGAATTCCCACTTATGAAACTCCCGAACCTTTCCGGTTATGCAATCAGGTGTTGGGGATACAGGGGAAGCATAGTATCTCACCCAAACTAGCAAATCCTACATCCAGCTGTATCCATCCTTCAACACATAACCAAGAAACCTTCGGAAATCGTCTACCTGAACCTTCGAAAAGCATCCATTATACGAGTTATGGCAATACTCCCGAACTCCCGCCCCAGTACTGGGTGGCGTCGAGGTTATCTCACCAACGAACTGCATAAAAGAGATTTTCGATGTCGGCGTACTAAACTCAGGTATTCCAGAACTGCAACGATAAAATTGTGACGACAACACCTCAGAGCTCAACTCCCCGGGACACTTCCACAAAACCCTTGACAGGAGGCACCAAGACAATGTTCTCGTCACAAAACCATCGGAACGATTTCAAGATACACGCGTGATCCTAATTTTTTTTTAATGAAATTTGAGAAGAGAAGAGTCAAAACTCTACGTCAGGATGCCTTACCAGAGCGATGAGGAGACTGGGAAGTAAAAAGAATTCCTAAACTCTCCGATATATAATTCCTAAATGACTCAATACATTTTTCTAGACACAACTCGGCCGCTAAAAACGATCAAGCAATGGGGCTCCTAAGGTCGGGGAAGGCTCTGATAACAACTTCTAACGCCCTCGATGCGGCTATATCTCCCACGTGTCAAAGCACAACTTAGAGGCATAACCGCATTGAAAGCAATGTCGCAAGTGAGGTAATCTTCGCAAACAACCCATGTAATACAATAGGGGAAAAGATACATAGTTGGCTTACAATCGCCACTTCACACAAATACATGAATAAAGCATTACATCATCCAAATACACTCAAGGTCCGACTATGGAACCAAAATAAAAGAAGAACCCCAAATGCGACAAAGGTCCCCGATCGACCCCAACTATGCTCCACTACTGATCAACTAGAACGAAACAACACTACGGACAAAATCTTCATCGAGCTCCTCCTGAGCTTGTTTGTGTCATCTGCACGGACTCATCGGCACCTGCAAGCTGGTTTTGGAAGTAACTGTGAGCCACGGGGACTCAGCAATCTCGCACCCCCGCGATCAAGACTATTTAAGCTTATGGGTAAGGTAAAAGGTATGAGGTGGAGCTGCAGCAAGCGACTAGCATATATGGTGGCTAACATACGCAAATGAGAACGAGAAGAGAAGGCAAAGCACGGTCGATAAAAGTATGATCAAGAAGTGATCCTATAACAACCTACGTCAAGCATAACTCCAACAACCGTGTTCAATTCCCGGACCCCACCGGAAAGAGACCATCACAGTTACACACGCGGTTGATTCATTTTAATTAAGGTCGACTTTAGGTTTTCTACAACCGGACATTAACAAATGCCCATCTGCCCATAACCGCGGGCACGGCTTTCGGAAGTTCAAATCCCTGCAGGGGTGTCCCAACTTAGCCCATCACAAGCTCTCATGGTCAACGAAGGAATAGACCTCCACCCGAGACCTTCCGATCAGACTCGGTATCCCGGTACAACAAGACATTTCGACAGGGTAAAACTAAGCCAGCAACACCGCCCGAATGTGCCGACAAATCCCGATATGAGCTGCACATATCTCTTAGTTAGGGCACACTCAGATTGTATTAGGTACGGCTAGGCCAGCCCAGAGTTGCCCCTGGTGGCCACCGGTAGCTGACAGGTGGACCAACACTCAGAGGAGCACTGGCCCGGGGGGGTAAAATAAGATGACCCTTGGGCTGGCCGACCCAAGGGAAAGAAAAGGCTAGGTGGCAAATGGTAAAACCAATGTTGGGCATTGCTGGAAGAGCTTTACTTAAGGAGAACTGTCAAGGGGTTCCCATTATAGCCCAACCGCGTAAGGAACGCAAAATCCGGGAACATAACACCGATATGACGGGAACTAGGGCGGCAAGAGTGGAACAAAACACCAGGCATAAGGCCGAGCCTTCCACCCTTTACCAAGTATATAGATGCATTAATTAAATAAGATATATTGTGATATCCCAACAAGTAAACATGTTCCATCAAGGAACAACATCTCCATGTTCCAACAAGGAAACAAACTTCAATCTTCACCTGCAACTAACAACGCTATAAGAGGGGCTGAGCAAAGCGGTAACATAGCCAAACAACGGTTTGCTAGGACAAGGTGGGTTAGAGGCTTGGTTCAACAATATGGGAGGCATGATAAGCAAGTGGTAGGTATCGCAGTGTAGGCATAGCAAAAGAGCGAGCATCTAGCAAGCAAAGATAGAAGTGATTTCGAGGGTATGATCATCTTGCCTGAAATCCCGCAAGGAAGAAGAACAAGTCCATGAAGAAGACAAACGGACATAGTCGAACGGGTCCTCACAAACGCGACGCAACCGGAACCAACCCGAAGAAGCAAACACCGGAAAGAAGCACACAACATAGTAAACAAACCACACATGAACATGATATGATATATGGGATGCGGTATGCGATGCATATGCATGATCTGACAATAGATGAAAGAGCCTGGCCTCAACTTGGAAAACCAAGTGTGCCACTGGAAAGGTGAGATGAAATCTCTTGAAAACGATATAAAGAACGCCGGAATTGGAGTTACGGTTTGGAAATGGCAAGCGATTCAAATATGACACCGGTCTGCGATTTACAGCAAGTAGCCAACTAAATGCAATGAGATGAACATGCTACAGTACCCAAACATGACAACAAAATACATGGCAGGGATGCATTCAAGATTCTTAACAAAAGTCTAGCACTGAGCTACGGCCAATTCATCCATTAACAGGTTCAAACTAGCATGGCAAAATGCATATGACAAACAGATCTCAGACTTAGTGAAATTAGCACTTGTCTGGAATTTCAGATCAGGTAGCACTCTTCGGAGCCACAAAACTACATGCTACATGTCGTGGATTTGTCACGGCAGATGTCCTAGTGAAAGGACTTAGTCGTGGAGCCATCGCCACGGGTTTACTTGAAGGGGTTAAAGCGGACACAAAGACACGAGGGTTTTATACTAGTTCGGCCCCTTCGATGAAGGTAAAGCCTACGTCTAGTTGTGATGGAATTGATATGGTCTCGATGGCTAGGGAGCAAACAAGCTTCGCACAGGCTCGAGTTGTCGTTGTCTCTCTTGAACCGCCGTCGGGTCGTCCCCTTATATACACGGGTGACGCCCGTCGGTCCATAGAGTCCCAACCGGTTCATACTCGTATCCCGGTTGGTATCTCTCTATTCCTAACTTACAATACAAGTTATACATCAGGTCGGTTTACGGCTACAGATTCTAAACCGACTATAGGCCTTGGGCCTTCATCTGCTTATATCACTAATGAAGTTAACCCAGCCCAAGTAGGCCGGTTTACGCCTAGTGGTAATATCCCCAACATTAGGCCCCAGATTGATTTGAACTGGTTCATGTCAATCCTTCACAAAATCTTGTGTCTTGGACATCTTCTGGTAATTGGTAAACCGCCATGTTGTCATCATTTCTGGTTGTTGTAAACCGGCATGACGTCATCATGAATTTTGTCATTTATAACGCCCTCTTTTAATGGCAGCTCCTGGATCCGCGCGCTTGACCTAACTCTGTTGCCTTATAAATAAGACCGAATGGCCATCTCCTTTCTTTTCCCCTCATCTCTTCTTCTTCGTATTCCTCGCGTCGCCAGCCTTGGAGCTCCGCCGCCACCGTCGACCTCTGCTTCGTCTTGGGCCGCTGCATCAACCTGAGCGCACCAGAGCACTACGGTATCGTTCCGCATCTTCTCCATTCCCAGTAAGCTTTCTCCTCTTCTTGACCTAGATCTGTTCTTAGGGTTCCATGTTCATGCTGTGTTCGTCACTTGCTCATACTTGTATTCTGACTCTTGGATGAATCTGTAAACTCCCGCTGTGTTCAGTAGTAATCTTTAAGCATCCGCCTGTTATTTCTTATCTAAGCCCATAGATCTCACGCACATACCCGCTCAATGGTTCACTTCCGTTCCGCCTTACTCTTCGGAATATTTCCTGTTTTTGTGAGCTCGCTGTAGATCCGTGGCTATAATAAGATCTTGTGAAACCTGTTTCTGTATACCTAGTTGTCCATAGCTTCAATTTCTTCCGATGCTTAGGTCAGGCGGTTTAACTTATCATAGAAAAAAGTTACTAAACCGGTGTATACCATTAGTCCCCTGGTTGAACCGCCAGAATCCACATGATGCCGCATTGTGGAAGACCGGTTTATCGTAGTTTAGATCAACACCTTCTTTTACCCAGCGTGTTCTTGAACCGGATCATCTATTTCTTGTAGATCTTCGCCATGGCCAAACAAGTGTATGAGTGCAATTGGGTTCCTTCTCGTGTCACGGAATCACAGTTGGACGATCTAGTCTTGATCGGCGCTTTGGACAGTAAAGATACGATCCACTGGAGGGTTCCTGGAAATGAATGTCCACCTACCCCCCAGGAAGGAGAGGTTGTGGTCTTCGCAGATCACTTGGCCCGGGGCTTCAAACCGCCCGGCTCTAAATTTTACCGGGATGTGTTAGCCAATTTTCAGCTCCGTCCACAGGATATTGGCCCCAACTCTGTTACCAATCTATGCCACTTTCAAGTGCTCTCTGAGGTATACTTTCAAGAGGAGCCTTCAGTCGAATTGTTTAGAGACCTCTTTCATTTAAACCGTCGCACTGAATTCACCGACGGCCCCAACACTGAATTGGGCGGTATGGCCATTCAGAAGAGGAAGGAAATCACTTATCCCCACGTCAAACTCCATACTCACCCCAAGGAGTGGAATGCAACTTGGTTTTATTGCAAGGATACCTCCCCTGACAATGAAAATCCCTTGCCTGGTTTCCGTCCGGAACGGCTTAGCAACACGCACCCTTTTCCACAAAGACTAAGCGCCAAGGAAAGAATTAAATACGCTCCGCAACTGTCCAAGCTCCGAGCTTTTATGGCCAACGGATTAACGGGAATAGATCTTGCACGCTGTTGGATATCATGGAGCATACTGCCTCTGAGCCGGCGCTCCAATTTGATGTGCAAGTATACTGATAGTGTCGATGACCCACTCGGACACACTAAAATCCAACTCCCCGATGACGAAGTCACAGAATCTGTGAAAAAGATGCTGAATGAACCGGAGCACCTCTGTGCTCAAACCGGTCTACCTCCTTACTGCACCACCAACAAACCGCCGGCGGTAATATTTTAATTGCTCTATTGTTGAACCGGTTATTTCTTTATATGTTTGACATTTAATTACTGCTGGTCCAGGGCGATAATCCGTTTTGGAGCAAGAAACTTCCTCAAGACAAAACGGAGAAAGCAGGGCGGCCAATCCGTCCCAAGACCAAGGTTATTAAGAAGCCAGCTCATAAGAGAAAAACCACCGCTTCATCTGATCCAGCTATTGATGATGATGTGGGTAACCCGGACCTTGAGGTAGAACTTGACTCGCTTGGCTTATTTTTTACACGCCTTATTGATGATGATGCTTGTCAGGATGACGCTGAAGCCAGCAATGCGGAATTCGTTGAGGTAACTATTCTCTCTTCCGATTCAGAAATCTTGCCCTTGCCAAAACTTCGACAGGCAAACCGGAAAGTTAAATTTTCTCATCCTCTTGCTTATTTGGATCCTAAATTTCATATGAAGCTTCAGCTACATGAAGTTCGCCGCACAACCCGGCACAGTGGCCAGGTAGTTACCTCCACCGGTTTACCAAACAGTCCGGTTCGAAAACGCCGCTCCAAGGTCTCTGACCTTTTTGTTGATTTACATCCTAAAGCGGGTTTCTTCCGTCAACCTCTTAACCCATCCGACTCCAATTATCAGGTTACTTCTCATTCATCTTCTGGTGAATCGTCGGCCACTCAGCTGCCACCGTTAAAAACGGTTCTTGGGTGAGCTAAGCTGAACATATGCTTCCAGTACACGGTGTAATGGCTTATGCTTTTCCTTGACTCTTTGGTTTTCTTTCAGGGCCAAACCTAAACCGAGCAAGAAAGCCCGCGTGGATAAAGCGGCCGAAGAGGATGTAGCCCAAGAACATGACAAAACGCCAGATCTTGAGGCATTTGCTCCTGAGGATATTCCCAATGATCCTCCTTTACAAGACGATGCTATTCCCGAAGAGAGGCCTATTAATACTTCAGTCTCTGCTGACCCGCCTGTCAACTCCGTCCGGATTGAGAAATCCCATAGTCCTGTTGACAAACCGATCACACTAACACAAACCGGCGAGTCCAAAGATGATGATGTTGTGATTACCGGTGTAGGCCGCTTTGAACCCGGGAATCCTGTCACCTTAACCAAGCATACCATAAAAGAAGATTTTTCCGCTCTGAATAAAGAAAAATGGGATGTTGAACTGGAGACATATGCTGCTCTGAGCGCCCAAGATCTTCATTCCGGCTATCTAAACCGGCTTTATACTAGCCGTGACTGTGAAGCTGGTCTGGTAAAAATGATTAGGGATAAATTTGAGGTAACTTACTTCTTTACTGCCTGCCTTTGCACCAATCCTTCTAGCCCCCAAGGGTCGGTTTGTAGCTTTCGTCAAACCGGGACTTGAATATGATCCTCAATACTTTTGAAATCCATTAATATAGCCCCCAAGGGCCGGTTTAACTTAGCAGAATTAAACCGAGGCTCGGACAGAAAAAACTATCCTTAGAACATAATTTGATCAAATAGCCATTAGCCCCCAAGTGCCGAGTTGAATACCTGTATTGAACTTGGGACTTCCCAATCTAATAACTTGATGAAAATTGAAGGTGCATTAGCCCCCAAGTGCCAAGTTGAATACCTGTATTGAACTTGGGACTTTGCAATCTAAAAACTTGATGAAAGTTGAAGGTGCATTAGCCCCCAAGTATCAGGCGTATAACTTTGTTTATGTGGTTGATACTTCAATTTCTTTGGACTGTTTGTTGAAAGCTAAATGCTGTCTGTATGCAGGCTGAGGTGAGAATCAAAGAGGACCGGATTGCTGATTTGCAGGAGGCCTTGAAAACCCAACAAGCTGAAACAGACAAGGCAAAAGAAGAACTAACCAGCGCCTTGAACACCGCTGAACAGCTGAAGAAGGGCTTCAAGAAAGAGCGGGCTGATTGGGCCACTGAGAAGGCCGCTTTAACCAAAAGAGCGGAAAATGCTGAAGCTGCCCTTAAACCGGTGGTGGATGAACTTACGGCCGTAATGCAGCAAATACACTCCATGACCGCTGCAATCTTTGGTAAGCTCCTTTTAACTTCTGTGATAATTTGAACCTGCTGTAATGTAAATCCGGTGTGAGACCGTCCCTGTATTGTTGTAGGCACACGCATTGGGCACCTAGGAAATGATGTGCGGAAGAAACTGAAGGCTGCCTACACCTTAGTGGAACAATTATATACCGGAGCCCAGCGGATCATCACCACAGCCTCTCATAACAACCCGGCACCTTCTTTAATCCAGGACACTCTTAACAAGTTGCCGATGCTTCCGGCCCGGATGGAGGAGCTGAAGAAATCTGCTGCTCGAACCGGAGCTATTAATGCTTTGATCCGGGCAAAGGCATGGGTGCCAGATTTCGACCCTGTGGAAGCATCTCAAGGCTATCCCAGCCTGAAGGAAGATGGCTCTGAATTTGATGAAGAGGATTTAAGGGCAATAAACCGTGCAGTGCGCCCTCTGGCTTGTCAGCTAGCTGAAGAGGCAGACTTGACGCATTATCAAGCACAATACAATGACCAGAACAAGCGAGTGCCTGCCCCAACTCTTGAAGCGGAGAATCTGATCCCTCCAATCCGTAAGCACACTTACGCTCCTGATATTGAACCGTCTTCCCTAATCCATGAAGAGGCTGTTTTCCAAGCTTTAATGGGAATCGACTGGACCACTGTTGATTTCCAGCCAATGGGTAGAGACGAGGAAGCTGAAGTGGCGGATGATGAGGAGCAGGCTTGAACCGGAAGCCGGTTTGGATAGCTGTCTTTGGCATCTTTCCAAAAGAACAACAATCTTATTTGGGCACCGTGCTGCCTTGTAATAGAATAGTTAATACTTCTGCCTTGAATATGCCTTCGCGCATAAGTACTGAAGCTTTTGTTTGAAAAACTTCAATTCATATTTCCTGCCCTGTCTGGGCATGAAGCTGGCTTTAGCCAAGCTTGAAGCGGAGGTTTTATAAACCATTACCGTCAATAAGGGGGGAGAAAATAGCTCCCGTAAAAGAAATGGTAAACCGGGCATACTTCTCCAGATTAAAGGGGAATCAAATCCATCAGCTGAACCGGAAAAGGGGTTTTTGCTGACATAAAAGAAATCCAACAAAAACAAAGAACAAACAAACCATGAAAATAACATGGAAGCAAAGGCAATGATAAAAACCATTTGCAAAAAATATGCTATACTGAGCTGATCAGATGGTGTTACCATGGTCGGACAGGACCAAGCCCCCAATAGGAGTGACAATGATTCAAGTCAGCCAGGTCCCCAAATGATTCGTGGCATATATGCCAGATCAAGAGGCGTGGCAATGGTTCGGGTTCGACCAAGCCCCCAGGTGATTTTGTGGCCTTAGGCCGATCAAGAGGCGTGACTGGTTCAGACGTGACCATGTCCCCAAGTGATCTGGTGGCTGTCGCCTATCAAAAGGTGTCGCGTTGGTTCGGACACGACCAAGGCCCCAAGTGATATATAAAAAGCAAATGTCAAGGGGAAAACCGGAGGCCACTTTAAAAACATAACCACTCCGTGTTAACCACGCATGATAAGAAAGACAGAGACCCCGCTTTAGCTGAGGCTCCGGTTTTATTATATCAAAGATAATATATACACTGTCATGATATGTACATAGATAGAGCCGATGGCTCAAGTGTAGTAAGGCCGAAGATGAGCTATATTCCACGGCCTGCTGGTCTCCTCCTCTGATGTACGTGAGTCTTTATGCTCTCGAATATCAATCAGATAGTACGACCCGTTGTGCAAATTCTTGCTGACCACGAAAGGTCCCTCCCAAGGTGGGGATAACTTGTGCATATCCGTCTGATCTTGGATGAGTCGAAGCACCAAATCTCCTTCGTGAAAAGTTCTAGTTCTAACCCGGCGACTGTGATAGCGACGAAGATCTTGCTGGTAAATCGCCGAACGGGCAGCCGCTATATCACGCTCCTCGTCCAATAGGTCCAAAGCGTCTTGCTGTGCTGTCTCATTGTCCGCTTCAACATAAGCTGCCACACGAGGCGAATCGTGCCGGATATCACTAGGGAGAACTGCCTCTGCTCCATAGACCATGAAAAATGGTGTGTATCCTGTGGACCGGTTTGGCGTAGTATTGATACTCCATAACACAGATGGTAGCTCTTCAACCCAACATCCTGGTGTTCTTTGCAATGGGACCATAAGCCGGGGTTTGATGCCTCGCAAGATTTCCTGATTAGCTCGTTCTGCCTGTCCATTGGACTGGGGGTGTGCCACTAACGACACATCAAGTCGGATGTGCTCACGTTCACAGAACTCCTTCATAGCGCCCTTGGATAAATTGGTACCATTGTCAGTAATGATACTGTGTGGAAAACCAAACCGGAAAATCACCTTTTTGATGAACTGCACCGCTGTTGCTGCATCACACTTGCTGACAGGCTCCGCTTCAACCCACTTGGTAAATTTGTCAACTGCCACCAGAAGGTGGGTTTTCTTATCCTTAGATCTTTTAAAAGGTCCGACCATATCCAGCCCCCAAGTTGCAAACGGCCACGTTATTGGGATCATCCTCAATTCTTGAGCCGGCACATGAGCACGCCTTGAAAATTCCTGACATCCATCACACTGTTTAACCAAGTCCTCCGCGTCAGCATGCGCTGTCAACCAGTAGAACCCGTGACGAAACGCCTTTGCTACCAGAGACTTTGAACCGGCGTGATGTCCACAATCCCCTTCATGGATTTCTCTTAATATTTCACAGCCTTCCTCAGGAGAAACACAACGTTGAAACGCCCCTGATACACTGCAATGATGCAATTCACCATTAACAATCGTGATAGACTTGGATCGCCGGACTATCTGCCTGGCTAGAATCTCATCCTCTGGTAACTCCCCCCGGTTCATGTACGTAAGATAAGGAACCGTCCAATCCGGAATAGCATGCAGTGCTGCCACCAATTGAGCCTCCGGATCAGGAATAGCCAAATCCGCTTCACCTGGGAGCTGGACTGATGGGTTGTGCAACACGTCCAGAAAGACATTAGGCGGGACCGGTTTGCGCTGAGAACCCAACCGGCTTAAAGCGTCTGCCGCTTCATTCTTCCGACGGTCCACATGATCCACTTGATAACCCTTGAAACAACCCGCAATATTATCCACCTCCCGACGATATGCAGGCATGAGCGGGTCCTTAGAATCCCAAGTGCCAGACACCTGTTGAGCCACGAGGTCCGAGTCACCGAAGCACTTAACCCGGCTTAAGTTCATCTCTTTAGCCATCCGGAGACCATGGAGCAAGGCTTCGTACTCAGCTGCATTATTAGTACAAGGGAACATTAAGCGGAGAACATAACAAAACTTATCACCTCGTGGGGAAGTTAATACGACTCCAGCCCCCGAGCCTTCCAGTTGCCTGGATCCATCAAAATGAATAGTCCAATAGGTGTGATCCGGCTTCTCATCTGGTGCTTGTAACTCCGTCCAATCATTGATGAAATCAACAAGTGCTTGAGACTTCACCGCCGTCCGAGGTACATACTTTAGTCCGTGCGGCCCAAGCTCTATAGCCCACTTGGCAATCCGGCCAGTCGCCTCCCGGTTCTGTATGATGTCACCCAAGGGAGCTGAACTGACCACTGTGATGGGGTGCCCTTGAAAATACTGCTTCAACTTCCGACTGGCCATGAAAACACCATAGACCAGCTTCTGCCAATGCGGATACCTTTGCTTTGATTCAATAAGCACTTCGCTGATATAATAAACCGGCCGCTGAACCGGATACTCCTTGCCTGCCTCCTTGCGTTCCACCACAATAGCCACGCTAACTGCCCGAGCATTGGCTGCTACGTATAATAATAGTGGCTCCTTGTCGACCGGAGCTGCAAGGACAGGCGGATTGGCTAACTGCCGCTTCAAGTCCTCAAATGCTTCATCAGCAGCCGGACTCCAAATGAAATGGTCTATCTTCCTCAACATTTAGTACAAAGGGATGGCCTTTTCTCTGAGGCGGCTGATAAACCGGCTTAGCACGGCGATCCGGCCCGCCAAGCGCTGAACATCATTGATGCACTTCGGTTTAGCCAGGGAGGTGATAGCTGTAATCTTCTCCGGATTAGCCTCGATTCCTCTATTAGACACCAGGAAACCTAGTAACTTGCCTGCCGGAACACCAAAGACACATTTGGCCGGATTAAGCATCATCTTGTAAACCCGCAAGTTGTCAAAGGTTTCCTTCAAGTCATCCACCAGCATCTCCTTCCGCCTTGATTTTACTACAATATCATCCACATAGGCAAGCACATTGCGGCCGATCTGCTCATGCAGGCAATTCTGTACACACCGTTGATAGGTGGCTTGGGCACTTTTGAGTCCGAAGGGCATAGATACATAGCAGAAGGCTCCAAAGGGAGTAATAAACGCTGTTTTCTCCTGGTCTTTAACCGCCATTTTGATCTGATGATATCCAGAGTATGCATCCAAAAAACTCAAATGCTCACAACCCGCCGTGGCATCAATGATCTGGTCAATGCGGGGAGGGCAAAAGGATCCGCTGGACAGGCCCTGTTAAGATCTGTGTAATCCACACACATACGCCAAGTTCCATTTTTCTTAAGAACCAGCACCGGATTAGCAAGCCACTCTGGATGGAATACCTCAATGATAAAGCCAGCTGCCAAAAGCCTGGCCACTTCCTCTCCAATGGCCTTTCGCCTTTCTTCGTTAAACCGGCGGAGGAATTGCTTCACCGGTTTATACCTAGGATCCACATTAAGAGTGTGCTCAGCGAGTTCCCTCGGTACACCTGGTATGTCGGATGGTTTCCATGCGAAGATGTCCCGATTCTCACGGATGAACTCGATGAGCGCGCTTTCCTATTTGGGATCCAAATTGGCACTGACAGTGAACTGCTTGGACGAATCGCCGGGCACGAAGTCAACCAGCTTGGTCTCAGCTGCCGATTTGAACTTCAGATCCGAATCATGCTCTGTAGTTGGCTTCTTCAAAGGAGTCATATCCGCTGTATCAACGTTGTCCTTATAGTACTTCAACTCCTCCGTGGCACAGACCGACTCTGCATAAGCCGCATCACCTTCCTCACATTCCAAAGCGACCCTACGGCTCCCATGAACCGTTATTGTCCCCTTGCAACCCGGCATCTTGAGCTGCAAGTAGATATAACAAGGCCGCGCCATGAACTTGGCGTAAGCCGGCCGGCCAAACAAAGCATGATATGGGCTCAGGATCTTTACCACCTCAAATGTTAGTTTTTCCGACCGTGAGTCGTGCTCGTCCCCAAAAGCCACGTCCAGGGCTATCTTACCAACAGGATATGCAGATTTTCCAGGCACCACACCATGGAACACCGTATTAGACGGTCTGATATCTTTGTCTGTTAAACCCATGCGACGGAACGTCTCATAGTATAGTATGTTAATACTGCTTCCTCCATCCATGAGTACCTTGGTGAATTTATAACCCCCCCACCTGAGGGTCCACCACTAATGCTAGTTGGCCCGGATTATCAACCCGGGGCGGGTGATCCTCTCTGCTCCACACAATAGGCTGTTCCGACCAGCGCAAGTAACGTGGTAAGGCCGGTTCAGCAGAATTCACTGCTCGCTTGTGGAGCTTTCGGTCACGTTTATCCAAGCTAGTTGTGAAAACATGATATTGCCCATTGTTCAACTGTTTTGGCTGGCTCTGATAACCCGACTGCTGCTGCTGCTGCTGCTGGCCGTTCTGATTATTCTGGTGATTGTGACCGCCCTGATTGCGACCTGAACCGGAAGCTCCATCGTGATCCGGCCCACGAAAACCGGATCCTGAACCGCCACCTGACCCGTGATCATACCGGAAGGCATTAGAATTTTTAAACTCCTGCATGATATAACAATCCTTCCAAAGATGGTTAGCCGGCGCCTCCTTCATCCCGTGCTTCGGGCAAGGCTGATTCATCAAATAACTCAAGCGGCTTGCGTTAGGATTGGGAGCCCCACTACGATTTGCCGCTTTACCTCTACGCCGCTGCCCCCTGTCCTGTGCATTAGTGTTGGCCACAAGTTCATGCTGCCATCTGCCTTGCGCTTGCCGCCGTTTCCATGACCCGCCGGTTTATACTGCTGCTGTTTGGAGTTGCTATTCTTCCTTCCCTTCCCTGCTTCATCATCATCAGTCTCGGGATCCTTGGTATTGTCTGAATCAGCATACTTCACTAGAGCGGCCATGAGGGTTCCCATGTCATTACAGAACCGCTTCATGTGTCCCAATTTCAATTTTAAAGGCTCAAACCGGCAGTTGCCTTCCAGGGTTAAGATCGCAGAGTCAGCATTAATCCTGTCGGACGAGTGCAAAATTTCTGAAACGCGGTGCACCCAATGGGTCGTTGATTCTCCTTCCCCCTGGACACAAGCCGCCAGGTCTACTATGGATTTGGGCTGCTTACACGTATCCTTGAAATTCTGGATAAACCGGGCCCGCAACTGGGCCCATGAGCTGATAGAATTAGGCGGTAGGCTCTTCAACCAGGTACGCGCCGTGCCTTCAAGCATCATGGTGAAGTATTTTGCACATGCGGTCTCATCCACGTCTAACATCTCCATGGCCATCTCATAACTCTCTATCCACGCTTCAGGGGATAAATCAGCGGTGTAATTCGGCACCTTGCGTGGACCCTTGAAATCTTTGGGCAGGCGCACATTGCGTAAAGCGGGGATTAAACAAGGCACTCCCAAAGCGGATGCGACTCCTGGTCCGGCGAAGGTGGTAGGGCGAACCGGTGTAAGTTGATCCGCATTATCCTGCGCCGCTAACTCGGCTTCCCTCCGTGCCCGGGCCCGGTCCACCACATCATGAGCATCGTGAACACCGCCTGCCGGGCTATTGCCATGGGCTGCTTCACGGCCTCGCGCATTGCTCGATATGGCCGGTTCATCCATGTGCCTGCTATAGCTCTGGCTCGGACGGGGCGTAGAGTGAATCCGATCACGGCTGTACGAGTATGCTTCCTGCTGAATCAGCGCGGTCCGGAGAAGCTCCTTAACCCGGCGCGTCTATATCGCTTGCGGAGAGTCCCCTTCGACTGGGATAGCCTCTAACCACGCGGCGGCCGCAACAAGGTTGTCCATAGGATTAGAATAATGATCTGGGGGCGTCTGGACTGGCGGAAGAATCACAATATTCTGCTGAGGAGGTTCCATCAGGCGAGGTTGGACCGTCCCCCCTGGTCCTGGTGCCTCAATCCGGTTTGTCTCCAGGTGCCGCGGCGGATTACTGGGTCCAGCTCCTGGAGTGTGAAAGAGATTCCGGGGATCAAACCCTAACGGCAGGCGTGACCTGTGCTTCCGCTTTAAGACCTCCTGTGATGCGTTCTGGTCAAGCATGAGCTTATAAGCCTGGGCGTCCAAAGCGGCCCGCTCTGCGGCCATCCTGTCTTTTTCTGCGGCTAGATCCGTTTTGGCTTGCATGATTTGCTCTCTCACCTTTGCAATTTATGTATTATGGGCCTCCTGATCCGCCGGATTGTCTTCTGCCATGAGCGCGGCTAGTGTATCAAATAGATCAGATAGAACTTGAACCGGCGGGCGCACAAGGCCTCCTGCCCCTGCTGATCCGGAGAGCATTGCTGCGGCGGTCGAAGAGTGATTCGCCGCCTGTGTGCCGGCCATGAATATTCCAACCCGGTTGACCTGGCCTGGGGGGGTCCGGAATACTGTCGCCATCGGAACAGCCCCTAACCTGGTCGTCTTGTAACTGGTATAGTGATTCGGTCTCTCCGGTCGAGGACTCGTCGCCGGAATAGACGACGGCCTTGCTACCGTGTTCTGACTCGTCCTCACGCCCTCCTCCGTGGATGACTCCAATGAAGGCACGCTTCACGGCCGGTTTAGCCTGGGTAGATCTCGCACGCTGAGCCGTCTCGACGAGGTCGATGCAGATGTCTGGCTCAGGCCCCGGCTCACCGATCTTGCCGATGAAAACGTGTATGCCACCAAAGGGGACCCGGTACCCGTACTCAATCGAATCGGCCTCGGGACCCCATCCTACGTCGTCGATGTAGATCTTGCCACGACGACTCTTGGTCATCTGGCCCACAGCATAGCCTTCGAGTCCTTCGAGCTTGCCCTCCAAGATCATCAAACCATCGTGCGATAGCCCCACGGTGGGCGCCAACTATCGTGGATTTGTCACGGCAGATGTCCTAGTGAAAGGACTTAGTCGTGGAGCCATCGCCACGGGTTTACTTGAAGGGGTTAAAGCGGACACAAAGACACGAGGGTTTTATACTAGTTCGGCCCCTTCGATGAAGGTAAAGCCTACGTCTAGTAGTGATGGAATTGATATGGTCTCGATGGCTAGGGAGCAAACAAGCTTCGCCCAGGCTCGAGTTGTCGTTGTCTCTCTTGAACCGCCACCGGGTCGTCCCCTTATATACATGGGTGACGCCCGTCGGTCCATAGAGTCCCAACCGGTTCGTACTCGTATCCCGGTTGGTATCTCTCTATTCCTAACTTACAATACAAGTTATACATCAGGTCGGTTTACGGCTACAGATTCTAAACCGACTATAGGCCTTGGGCCTTCATCTGCTTATATCACTAATGAAGTTAACCCGGCCCAAGTAGGCCGGTTTACGCTTAGTGGTAATATCCCCAACACTACAGGACCTTAACATGGCAAAGTAAAGCATGGCATGGAGCTACTCAAAGAGCTTAACAAAAGTCCCTTAGTGACCTTGAGCCAAAAGGGATCAGAAAATACAATTGCAAGCATGCGAACATGGCAAAAACATAATCAGATCACAGACTTAGTGAAAACTGGAGCATGCTGAAACATAACTCAAGTAGGCATGTTTACGAGCTCGATGCACTCACTACGGTGCAAGTCATGACAAGCTAACCATACATCCATCAAGAAGGCACAAATTCAAGCTAGACATGGCAATAACAATAGCATAGCATGCACGGATCAACTACAACAACATCGGCAAAATTGCAAACAGGTTGACAATCTGCCCAGATTCACAAGGTAGCAAAAGTAGAGCTCGATTGACTCAAGCTAGGGTACTCCATAATTGCAAAAAAATGCATGGATGGATAGAGAACTACAAAATTAACAAAACATCCTTACTGATCATCCTCAAAAGAGGCACGGATCACTAGGAAACAACAAGAACATATGGCATCGTGAGATAAACAGCTCAAGGACTTAGTGGAAATGCTAAGTCCCTGAAATCAGCACTTAGCAAGTGCACCACTTGGCAAGCTTGTGCTAGTCACCACACACATCACAAAAATATATGGGTTGCACCTCTGGAAAGATGACAAAACCCTTAACAAAACATATGTAGAGCTCATGGGCATATCATGCACACATTAATCATGGAAAAAATGACAAAAAGCTAAATGCAGCAGCAGATCTGACAAATATCTCAAGTAGCCCTCTTCTAACAGCATTTCAGGCATCAAGATGAGTTCAAATGAAAATGATGCAATGGAACGAAATGATGTACTCTCTTAGATGAACATTTCGATATGCTATATGCATGAATCGGAGCTACGGATGCAAAGTTATGAGGCCATGAACATGAGCACTTGGATCTGGGAATCTCGGGACTTAGTGAAAATTATACCTCCAGAAAAGTCAAACCGGGACGAAGTGGTACGGGACGGAGGGCTCCGGATCTGGACGGGCCGTTTGGATGGACGCGCGGGTGGATCTGATCCCGCTTCGCGGATCTCGCCGGAGAAGTTCGCCGGAGACGGGGGAGACGGTGGCCGGCTCGAGGAGCTCCGGTGAAAGGGCGGCGCGGCCGGGGTGAAGCAAGACGGCGGTGGCGAAGGGCGGCGCCGGCGACAAGGCACAGCGGCGGGGAGCGGAGATGGCGGCCCGCGGCGGTGGAGGAGCAGGGCGCCGGCGGCCTGCAGCCCCGGCGGGAGGCTGCGCCGGCGAATGGCAGCCGGGCGGCGGGAGGCTCGGCCGCGAGCGGGAGGCGGCGGGCTCCTGAGGCGGTGGAGGGAAGCGCGCGGCCCGGAGCGGCGAGGCGCGGGCCGGCCGCGGGCCTGGCGGGCCTGGCGGCGGGGAGGAGAGAGAGGAGGGCCGGCGCGATGAGGTGGCGGCAAATGGTTGGTAGAGATCGGCGGCGGGGTGACATGTCGCGTCCTGATTGGATGGAGCGACGTGGCGGCGGGGCGGCGGACATGTCCGGGCGGCGTGGATGCGTCCGGCGGCGCGAGGGGAAGGATTTTTAGGGTTTGCACCGCGAATTTCAGAGTGGAACACATATATATATATATATAGGTAGAGGGAGCTAGTAGAGTCCAAATGAGGTGCGGTTTTCGGCCACGCGATCGTGATCGAACGATCTAGATGATGGAGAATGCTTAGGTGGGTTTTGGGCCAAATTGGAGGGGTGTTGGGCTGCAACACACACGAGGCCTTTTCGGTCCCTTGGTTAACCATTGGAGTATCAAACGAAGTCCAAATGATACGAAACTTGACAGGCGGTCTACCGGTGGTAAACCAAGGCCGCTTGGCAAGTCTCGGTCCAATCCGGAAATGTTTAATCCCCACACATGAAAGAAAGGTAGAAACGTCCACCGGAGGAGAACGGAGCGCCGGATTGCAAAATGGACAACGGGAAAAATGCTCGGATGCATGAGACGAACATGTATGCAAATGAAATGCACATGATGACATGATATGCAATGCATGACACGCAAGTAATGACAATGCAACAACAGCGAATAACTGGACGACACCTGGCACATCGGTCTCAGGGCGTTACAGCGCCCCTTCACCACCGTCTTCAACTTCACTCCTCGTAGTAGGGAAGGGAGTGCATCTGGTTTTTGGTGGGGAAGATGATGTCGATATTGGTGAAGATGTTGTACAGCGCGAAGAAGATGGACTCGCAACCGCACCAAAACACTTCACCGAGGAGCAGTTTGAGGGTGTCGGCGCGGTCACGAACCTCGTTGAGGGTAAACATCCTATGCAAGCCTCATGGGAGGTGGGAAAAGCCAACGGTGAGGAAGTCGCGGGCGAGCTCGATGGACCCTCTCCACTTGGATTGCGCCCACACATGGAGCGTGCTCTCCACGAGGACGCCTAGCGAGTAGCACAACTCCTGCACGGTAGGCGTACGACGGAAGGTCGGCCCGTTGTATTGCATCTTTAGTTGGTGCTTGGGTTTCTTAGAGAGGATGGAGGGCTCGATCGCTTGGGTGTTTGAAGTGGAGACAGTGGATCTGGCTTGGGTGGTGAGTGGGAGAGGAAGCTAGGCATATAAATAGGCATGTGAGTGGGAAAGGAAGAGAGAAGGGTTGCGAATGAATGAACGGTGTGTGTGCGTGAATCCGGGCGCATGTGTGTGTATCTGTTACGTTTTTCGCTGAAACGATGGGGCGCGTGTATCCGAGCGCGTGTGTATCTGGGCACGTGCGTGTCTTTGAGTGACTATGGTGCATCTGAATCACTGCATACATCCGAATCAAGCAGTGCATGGCCATGTCACTCGCCTCCCGCGCATGCATGCCCATGTCCTCACTTCGCGCGCATGCATGCCCATGTCATATCGCATCCCATGCATGCAGGCCTGGAAAGGCTGAGACGGGGCAATAACAACGCTCACAAGCCCGGAACGCGAGACGGCCCAACGGTCTATCCAACGCGCCCACTATCTGTGTTGACAAAAAAGCAGACATCCAATCAGATTACATCTCGCGGATCGCCCTCAGCCTCCCCGCAGATTCCTTCTAGAAGGGTTAGATTGACGGTCCTTGTTCAACGCTAGGGTTAGATGGACGGTCACTGTTCGACGAGGCTTGGGAGGGGTTTGGAGTTAGTCAAAGATAGGTTTGACCACATTTCAAATGAGCATAATAAATTCATAAAAATCAGAAAAATGAAAAACATACGTACATAGTCTTCTTATGTGATATACTAATGATTTAAGTTGATAAATAAGGTCTACATACATTCAAACAAAAAATTTATGTATCTCATGTGATATCTCAAGGGTATCTCAAACTCTCTTGTATGAAGTGAAGAGAAGTGCTTTGGGGTTTGGAACATGAAATTTTCAAAAACCTCACCAAAGCTTCTTTTTGGAGTGACTAAGAAGGATCCAGGCTTAGTTTTTCATTTTCATGTTTAACCTTGTTTAAATGTTAGTCCAAGTTAGGTTTTACCAGAATTGAAATGAGCATAATAAATTAAAAAAACAGCAAAATGAGAAACCTGCGCACATAGTCTTCTTATGTCATATACTAACGATTTGAGTTGATAAACAAGGTCTACATACATTCAAACAAAAAATTCATGGTTTCATGTATTTCATGTGATATCTCAAACTCTCATGTATGAAGTGAGGAGAAGTGGTTTGGGTTTCGAACATGAAATTTTCGAAAACCTCACCAAAGCTTCATTTTGGAGTGACTAAGAAGGATCCAGGCTTAGTTTTTCATTTTCATGTTTTAGACTTGTTTAAATGTTGGTCAAAGTTAGGTTTGACCAGAATTCAAATGAGCATAACAAATTCAAAAAAATGAAAAACTTGCGCACATGGTCTGTATATACAAAATAGATGTGTAGGAAAGTTATTTGGCTGACTTAGATAAGGTTGAAAAAACCTTGCTTAGAAATGAGGTCGTTTACCCTACCTTTGGAGCTCTTTTTAGCACATTTTTCATGAATGTGAGTTTACTTCGCAAAAGGGCTCGGATTGATGACCAAGTTAGAACAAACAAATTCATCATAGTTTCGAAAGAATTGCAACATCCAAATAGCATGTCAAAATTGAAGTTTGGTTCAAATTTGATTTTTTGGTACAATTTTTTGACATGACTTGCTCTAAACATGTGCCATCATCATTCCAACGTCATTCTAACATAGTTCTAACATATGTCACTACAAAAAAATACACTTCTATGATGATACGTGTTTGTCACAGTAGGTCGTGTTTTTTGTCATGCATGTACATCCATGATGATTTTATGACAGAATCAAGATAGTCATACCTGTACTGTCGTAGAAGTGTTCCATGACATTACCGAAATTATCATCACGGAAGTGTGCCCTTCCATGATGATAAATCGCGCGTCACAGAAGTGCTTTCGTCAAGGGTGACCGACACGTGGCATCCACCATAACGGAACGCCGTTAAGCTATCGGGTCGGGTTTTGGATCCGATAACCTATTAACAGCCCCGACCAATGGAGATTTTCCACGTGTAAAATCATCATTGGCTAGAGGAAACACGTGTCGGCTCATCATTGGGACAGAGGTCATCCACTCATTGGACAGAAGGCGCCTATGATACGTTGACACGTGGCACGGCCCAACAGAGGCCCATTCCTGTGAAAAGGCCGGCCCGTTTGACTTGGTCAAAAGGTGGCGGGCCGGCCCATGGAAAGCCTGTTAACGGCTTGTTCGCATATAGCCCATTTACAGCCCGCTAACCTAAGGCCCGTTATGCCCTATTTGAATTAGGCCCAGTAGCGTCATCTGGGCCATCCAATATGATTCCAGCCCGTTTTCACTTCTGGCCCATGTATGGCCCATGACGTCTTTCAGCCCATATGAGGCCCTATGTAACCCTTGGCCTATTAATGGCCCATGGTGAAACTGGCCCGTAATGAACAGTGTATCACTTTACACCCATTAACGGCCCTTGGTGAAACTGGCCCGTAATGAACAGTGTATCACTTTATACCCATTAACGGCCCGTTATTCCATTGGGCCGTTTCCAGCCCATGTTATCTTTCGGCCTTCTCAGAGCCCATTTATTCTTGGGCTCATTTCCAGCATTCGTTTACTTACGACCCGTTACTGTCATTTTCTGCTTGTGGGCCAAATTCAGCCCATGGTTATAGTCGGCCCGTTTGTGGTCCGTTAATACGTTGGGTCATTTTCATAGTGTCATCAAATACGGCCTATTAACAATGGCCCGTTTACGGCCATAATGCGGCCTGTTATTGGCCCATGTTTGGCCAATCGATCATATGTCCCATATAAGGCCCATTGATGATACGGCCCGTAGAAGGCCCATTGTTTCTACGGCCCGTAGGAAGCCCATTTTTTCCACGGCCCGTAGAAGGCCTACTGTTTCTACGGCCCGTAGAAGGCCCACTGTTTCTACGGTCCGTAGGAGGCCCAGTGTCACTACAGTAAATATTAGCCCATGGTTATTGTGGCCTAGTTTTAAAAAATAGGTTATTGCAGCCACTAGCAAACCGTGGAAAAAGAACTGCACTGACTACAAGCAAACAAATAAACAAGACAATAAGGAAATAAATAAGCAAGCAACTTATGCTAGGCTATCACGGCTATTACACATATTACATCCACTGGGCATCAAAGTTCGCCACCAGTGCAAATATAGGGAACAAAGCAGCATATAAATGCTGCAGCAAAACAAGTCCAGAACTGAAACCACTTCAGAAGAGTTCAAGAAACAATATCCTGGGTACCCATAATGGTGGCAAGATGCTTAGCAAGCTTATTAACTTTCTCTTGTTTGGCGCTTAAATCCTCCAGCGCTTGTTGTTGCACAAGAAAGGACTGGTGTTTATCAGCCACAGCAAATTGATGTTCGAATTACTGGCCAGTACCGCTGGCACAAGCGCTTGTAGCTGGCCAGTACCGCTGTCCTGTTCAAGAACCCCCTCCAATTCAAATGGCTGATAAACAAGAAAAGAAATTGAACGTACAGACATTGTATGATAGATAGATGTGGTAATTCACATATATGTTGTCTAACCAAACAAGACAGCATGACACAGTTTCACATATATGATGCCTAACTAAACAGGATAGCATGACACAGTTTTAGATATATGATGGATAACTTAACAGGATATAATGGCATAATTCAACATATGATGAGTACCTAAACAGGATGACATAACACAACTATATGATGTCTTTCTAAAATAGGTTGGGATGAAATAATTCACATACATGTTGTCTAACTATACAGGATGGCGTGATATAATTGACATAATTGATTCATATACTAAGCAGCTGGCACTCGCATGTATGATCTCTAAACTAAGCACATAGAATTCAATATTGTGGATATGATGTCTAAACTAAGCAATGCAAGACACAATATGCATCATATGAGAAATATAAACATTGCAACTTAGAGCATACACCTCAGGTGGGATATAGGACTGGTCATCTGTCTCTGAATCCTCCTCTGAGGAGCTCCTTGTAACCATCGAGATATATGCTTCAACAGGTACCATTGCCTGCTCTGAAGACCTTGTTTTCACTCCAGATTTTTCCACTACCGGCTCAAATGGCTGATACACATGAAGAGTAGTTCAATATACACAGATTGTCGACAAATGGAATACGTAATGAAAAAAAGATGGCATGAGATAATTCACATATATGATGCCTGGCTCCATGGCGGTGCATAATTCACATATATGATAACTGGCTGAAAAACATGGCATTGCATAATTCACACTGATATGGAAAGCAAATAGGAGGCATTCACACAAAGCATGTCTAATCTAAGCAGATGGCATGGCAATGCAAGACACCATATGCATGATATGAGCAATATAACCCAGCCAAGTTAGAGAATGCACCTGGGGGGGGAATACGACTAGTCATCTCTCTCTGAATCCTCCTCTGAGGAGCTATCTGTAACCAGCAAGAAATCTGCATCGACAGGTAGCACTGACTGCTCAGAAGATCTTGTTTTCACTCCAGATTTTCCCATGACTAACTCAAATGGCTGATGCACAGGAAGAGTAGAAGAATGTATAAACATTGTTGACAAATGGAATACATTATGGAAAAAATATGGCATGATACAATTCACATATACGATGACTGGCTAAACAGGATGGCATTGCATGATTCACGTATATGATGTCTGGCTAAAGAAGATGGCATTGCATAATTCCCATATACTCCCTCCATTCCTAAATATTTGTCTTTTTAGAGATTTCAAATGGACTACCACATACGGATGTATATAGACACATTTTAGAGTGTAGATTCACTCATTTTGTTCCGTATGTAGTCACTTGTTGAAATCTCTAAAAAGATAAATATTTAGGAATGGTGGGAGTATGATATAGAAACCAAATAGGTGGCATTCACACAAAGCAAATCTAAACTAAGCTGATGACATATAAGATGTATAATGTAAGCAATGCAAGGCGCCATATGCATGATATGACCAACATCAGCATGCTAGGTTAGAGCAAACACCTCGGGTGGTAAACAGGCGTGGTCGGCTCCTTCTGAATCTCCATCTGAACAGTTATCTTCCTCTGGAATACAATCTGGAAATGCAGGAGGGGGGGCACTTCGCCCACCATGGAGTGGCGTCTACATGACATTATATTCTCACGCAACAGTCTTCTCTTTTTCTCTACATGTTCAGTACGATTGTGTACAATATCTGACATGCATAATAAAAAAATAGTTAAGTTTTGTAAGGCCTAAGGGGTGCATGCAAAAATCAAGACTGATGGTAGCAAACGAGTGGATGGATCCAAAACTAATGATAGCAGGTAGATTATAGCTTCAGTTTAAAAAGATAGACAATGGATCATCTATTGTTTGTTACCCACCCAACATGAACCACATAGAAGACCCAGATGAACTAGATAGTAGACAGATACTATTCGTTGCTGGCTCGATATGAGACCCATGGGCAATTCAAAACTCAAGATTGAATGATAAAGTAGCAGGTAATAATAACCGATGTATAACGTAAGCAAACACGAAAGACTGCGACCTCTCTTCCGGAACTGTGTAGTCCTCAGGTTCATCTGCTCAGTCGATGATGGTAATGCAGTTGGCGTGGCTGCCGGCAACGGGGAAGATGATCTGAGGCGGCGAAAGGAAGTCTGCAGGGGGGATCTCTGCTGCAGTGAACGCTTCTGTCGATGTTGCACCTCAGGTGGGGTGGATGACGGCACGGCAGGAGCAGGACATAACACACAGAGTTTTCTTTGACGCCTATCTGAAAATGAAGTAAATCTGTAAGGGCTCCTTAGAATTGGAGGATTCTATAAATGCAGGGACAGGAAAAACACAGGAATAGGATAGGAATGCATGTGCAAAACAGAGCATTTGGAAACATAGGATTTCAGTCAACCTGGGTGTTTGGCTCACATGAATTGGAAGAACAGAGGAATGGAGAAACAAAGTGATGCGACGAGTGTACAACCTCTTTGGCATAGCCTTGTGGACCTCAGCATCATTGGGTTGGACGTGGAGGATGGTGATGATGCTGCTGTGACTGTCAGAGGCGGGGAAGAAGATCCGAGGCCTCTGGAAACGGCGCCGAGGGTACTGATCCGCTGTGATGGACGGTTCCGTCGTTGGAGCAGCTCCGCTAAGGTGTACGGCGATGAGGCTGAAGCATGATAAGATAGAAAATGTTAATCTGAAGTAGGACCCTAATATCATCTGCAATAGATGATGTAAAATACATCACCAAAAAGTGCTAGATGTAAAACGCATCAGCTGCGCCATGGCTGCTCCGACAGATGCTGTAAGTACTGTTCACTCTAAACTTAACTGAAGAAAATGAACTTCACAGTCGAAACTGAATTTTACTGTCGAAACTGATTGAACTAGTAATAGAGCATTGCAATAGATGTTTAGGGCGTTCGAGCACTAGTAGTAGAGAAGAAGTGATCTAAATCAGCAGACGCTCGAGCAGGGAACGCACTAGCAGAGAGCAAGTCGTGCAGTAGCACCGCGAGCGAGTGCTAAAGCAGCAACTCCTGTAGCTGTCGGAGGTTGTGCAGCAGCAGCAGCGCAAGCGAGAGCAAGAGCAGAGCAGCAACACGAACGAAAGCAGGAGCAGTGCAGCAACGTGACAGACAACAAGAACAGAGCGGCGGCGCGAGCGAGAGCCGGAGCAGCTGCAGCTAGTGCCGTTGTGGAAGTCGCCGCCGAGGAAGCAACGACATGGGGGAGAGACGCCATGGATGATGTGGCCGGCGACGGCGCCCTCGATGGAGACACGCCATGTCTGCTCGGTATCGAGCACCGGCAGCCCCGTGAGATCGAATAAAAGATAAAATGCAGAGGTGAGTGCAGAACCTCCTTGGTGACGCCGAGTTGGCCTCGGCTTCATCGGAGGAATTGGTGAGGGTGTTGCGGTTCCGGTGGGGCAGGTCAAGACGGCGCTGTGGGATTGAGGTGGCGCGATAGACGAGGTGAACGTCGGGGCAGCTCCTTGGAGGTGGAGGACGGGGCGGCTGATCCGGCGGGATGACGAGATCGACAACGGATCCTCATCCGGTGCGGTGGATGAGGGACGGCGAGCTGTTGCGGTGGACGACGTAGTCAGGGAAGAGTCTCCGACTGGGCGGCGGTCGGGAGGCCGACGGAGGAGCGTGGGGTTTCGCGGGTTTTGGCGGCCTCGCTGTACGAATGGGGGGCGAAGGGGGAGGGGTGAGCCAAGCTTAGGGACGCGCTTGTCCAAAATGTAGGGTAAGTTACCAGCGTACCCCCACCGGTTTTGACACCGCGACGTGGAACTTCATTTCCGATTGAGGGGTAGAAGGGGGATTTCGCGTGTCTGGGCTGCGGGAGCGATTTCGGATGAGGAGGGAGTTCTCGCGCGCGTCCAAATTTCGGGATAATAAGGCGCGGCACGGGTTGAAGAAGCGGGAGTTTCAAAGCAGGTGAGACAAAAGATACTCGAGCTTGAAAATTTCGGGATAACAAGGTGCAGATTCCTTGTTCGGCAGAACAAACTTAACGTGTAAAAAACACAATTCATACAAGACACAAGAGAGTCATGTCCCCCTTTACTATATTTCTATAGATGCCATTGAAAAAACTACAAGAAAAATGTAAAAAAATCGGGAGAACAAGATTACCCTGCACAGTACCAAATCGATTTGCACTTCCCTCAACAACAACAAAAAATAAATCAATTCCCACCAAAGAAAGAGTAATGTCCCTTTTTATATGATTACAGATGCCATGATCTCGAATTTCAATTTTTGAATCCACGTTATGTTGAATTCGAATATATCGTTAGGTGACCTTGCGGTTTATAATTGATGTAGTCATACATTTTGATCTTCCATCATATATGAACATTTTACTCCACCATTTGAACATATATATTGTCGTCTACCATATGGACTAAATTTGAATCAATTTTCCTTACTTGGGTACGATTGTTGTCAAGTTATACAATAATTTAAATATTATCTTGATAACAAAAAACATACATATAGCAGTAATCATATTTCACTATGAACTACATGTACCATACGCTCTCCAATTCAAATATTTGTATCCATTTTATGTTGAATTCAAATCATAGTACATTATTGGTCTAGGTAGCGAGATGTTTGGGATAATCTAAACCCTGTTTTCATACATATAATTTTTGGCTGAATTGGGACAAGTTTTGGTATAAGCCTCTTGCAACACCGGAGATTCTCTCAACAAGCCTCGTGGTTCCGAGAGGGAACTTGTCACCTTTGTGTGCGAAACGATATACGCTGCCTCCCCCCTGATTTTATTTACAGAGGCAACATAGAACTATATGAGTGCCCTGTTAAATTTTGGAATTATTTCGGGTTCATTGCCTTTTAATACATTAATTGAGTTTCTGGACTTTTAATGTGCATAATCTAAATATGAATTGCATGCACATGCTCCGGTGCACCAAAGTGGGTTGAAAAATCACATGTGTGTCCCTGGTTGAATTTCTAGGTCCCATGGAATAAATGAGAATGAAATTCAAACATCTGGGCGTCATGACTCAGCCAAGAACATCGAGAAACTTTGATTTTAAATTCATTTAAATCAAACTCGCCTGGAAATCATGAAACTTGGCATGGTGTCATGTCATGGCACTAACATGTTGTGGTAAAAAATTGGGCCGATTTGGAAGCTCGTGGTTCTAAGAGGGAATGTGCCACCTTTGAGTGTGAAACGATATACGCTGCCCCCCTTGAGTTTCTTAACAAAGGCAACATAGAACTACATTAGTGCCCTGTTAAATTTTGGAATTATTCTGGGTTCGTTTGTCATTTTTTATACATTAATTGAGTTTCTGGTCATTTAATGTGCATAAGTCAAATTTGAACTACAAGCACATGCTCTCGTGCACCAAAGTTGGTTGAAAAATCACATTTGTGTCCTCGGGTGAATTTCTAGGTCCCATGCAAGAAATGAGAATAAAATTAAAACATCTGGGCATCATGGCTCGGCCGAGAACATTGAGAAACTTGGTTTTAAAATTCTTGTAAATCCAAAATACGTCTGAAAATCATGAAACTTGGCATGGATGTTATCGGTGTCAAAACCGGCAGATCTCGGGTAGGGGGTCCCGAACTGTGCGTCTAAGGTGGATGGTAATAGGAGGCAGGGGACACGATGTTTTACCCAGGTTCAGGCCCTCTTGATGGAGGTAAAACCCTACGTCCTGCTCGATTTATTCTTGATGATATGGGTATTATAAGATTTGGTCTACCATGAAATCGGAGAGGCTAAACCCTAGAAGCTAGCCTATGGTATGATTGTATGTTGTCCTACGGACTAAAACCCTCCAGTTTATATAGACACCGGAGGGGGTTAGGGTTACATAAGGTCGGTTACAAAGGAGGAGATATCCATATCCATACTGCCTAGCTTGCCTTCCACGCCAAGTAGAGTTCCATCCGGACACGAGAAGAAGTCTTCAATCTTGTATCTTCATAGTCCAATAGTCCGGCCAAAGGATATAGTCCGGCTATCCGGAGACCCCCTAATCCAGGACTCCCTCAGTAGCCCCTGAACCGGGCTTCAATGACGATGAGTCCAGCGTGCAGTGTTGTCTTCGGCATTGCAAGGCGGGTTCCTCCTCCGGATACACCACAGAAGAGTTTGCATGAAAGGATAGTGTCCGACCCTGCAAAATAAGTTCCACATATCAACGTAGAGAGAATAATATTTCCACAAATCTAATCTGCTGACACGTTTTGGCAATATGACATCATGCCATGGCTCGGCGATTATTTGAACCGTTTTTCTTTAACCAGCCCCGCACATAACGCGAGGCGGTTTCTTGACACATCTTGTCAAAGCAGAGATCGTGTCCCTCTTATTATGGGATTCTCATCAATACACGCGTGGGTAAGCCAACCGCGCCATCAATTACGGTGCTTGGGGGATAAGCGAGTTTCACCATGCTAGTGGGGGTGCATAGTTTCGTCCGCCCTTATAAAGGGATAAGGTTTTGCCTTTTTCTACCCACGCCTTCTTCCTCCTTGCTCATCCATTCTCGCGCACTCGAGCTCCAACGCCTAAGTCCACATCCTTCTCCTCAACCTTCTCCAAACATGTCCGGAGCGGGAGGCAAGTGGATGGCTTCCTCCGTCACGGAGGGACACATCAAAAAGCTGCGCGGAGCTGGATACTTAGCCACGAATATCGTGCATCGGCTGCCCGCTGCGAGGCAGATTGTCCCTACCCCGGAACCTCACGAGAGGGTAGTTTTCCTCCACCACTTCCTCCGCGGACTGGGGTTTCTCCTTCATCCATTCGTCCGCGGTCTCATGTTCTACTACGGGCTGGACTTTCATGATCTGTCCCTGAACTTCATCCTCAACATTTCGGCGTTCATCGTCGTGTGTGAGGCTTTCCTCTGCATTCGGCCCCACTTCGACCTATGGCTGAAGACCTTCAATATCAAGCCGAAGGTGGTGGGAGGCCAACAAGCAGAATGCGGTGGAGCCATGGTGGGCAAGATGCCCAATGTTATATAGCTCGAAGGCTCCTTCGTGGACACCATAAAGGGATGGCAATCGGCGTGGTTCTACATCACCGAGCCGCGCGACACCAACTGGGTGGTGGCCCCTGAGTTTCGATCCGGAATCCCCACGTGGCTCACCTCCTAGAAAGAGAAGGGCATGTCCGGGGGTTCATCGATGGAGCTGGATGGACTCCAGAAATGTATCCGGAATATGGCAAGCAAGAAGCTCAAGCTTGTCAACATAGTCTAGGTCATGCTCTTCCGCCGGATCCTCCCGTGTCAACAACGGGATTTTAACTTATGGGAGTTCGACCCGGCCCGGCACCAGACTCTAAGCAAGCTCTTCGACACGAGCACAAGGACATCTGGAGGGTGCTGTTCAAGGGCGCCGAGGTCCCTCCTTCTCTTGCTGAGGACTGCGGGCTAAGCACGAAGCGCCTAGCACATCCGGTGAGTTCTATACATCTGGTAGGATATTTATTTCCCCTAGCTTAACCATGTGCGGGGTCTGAGCTCCATGCCTTTGACAGGACTGGGTGGAGACGTCGGGGCAGATTAACTATCCGGCCCCTCTGCCCGAAGACATTGCGGACGCTCTCCTGACGGAGATGCTGACTCCGGCTCCTTACAAGGTGCCGGAGAAGACCAAGAAGGCCAAGGGAACCCGAAAGAGTTCTCAGTGCCAGGTGGTATCGGACTCATCGTCCGATAACTCCGCGACGCACTCCTCTCCCGAAGACGAGGAGGAAGATGAAGATGCTCCCCCTTCAGTCGGGGGAGACAAGAAAAGGAAGGCCGCCCCGACCGGGGGGGCGAAGGGTCCAAGAAGGTGTGGAACCTCCTTCCAGACTACTCCACCACCGCCGCCGAAGGCGAAGACGAGTGGCTGCTCAGGGCCAAGCCCCTGGCAAAGTCGTAAGTATTCGGATACCAGAGTAACTCATAGCATACCATTGTTGCATTGCTTCTCCTAATGCCGAATATGATTATGCAGACCGCCCCAAGCCCGTATCAACGTATCTTCGTCGGGCGGCTCCTTGGACTTGTCGGATATGGATAGTGATCCACTTCCGACCGCCACCTCCCCTTGCCCTACGGACAATGCCGAGGTATTGTCTCAAGAGGCACCGGGTCGAGGGGAGACAATCCCGGAGGCTCCTTAAGGCGGCCTTCCAGACTCCGGGAGCAGAGGGAGGGAGGCTCCCGAGGGCTCCGAGTTCGGCCCTCAGCCGAACACCGCGCCGGAACCTCCAGTGCTTCCGGACTCAGGAAGGCGGCCTCCTTCCAAAAGGGGCAAGACGCCTATGCCGGTGACCTCTGTCCATCCAGAGGCACTGGACAATCTGCTGGGAGCACTTCACAGCGCTTCCATCGGCGAAGAGCACCGCACTATTATGAGTGCGCTGATCCAGAAGGTTCAGTCCACCAAGAGTGGACTGACTGAAGCATGTGCCAGTCTTCTAACAGGCTTTGAGGTAAATATTTGAAATATAGGAAAAATATTACCGCATAGACAGTATCCCCTGATGCTCTGTTTGGTGTTCAAAAAGAAAAGCCGAATAGAGGATCAACTAATATCTGCAGGAGTCTAATATAAGTATGTCTATATGCGTATGCAGGCTTCGCTGTTGACCTCTGTCGCATTGACTGCGGAGGTCGTCGTACTGATGCAGGACCTCGAAGGGTCCAAGAAAGAGCTTGGACTTGCCAAGAGGAAGCTCGAGGAGAACAAAGGTAAGTAATACCTAGTCTATAGATGTGTATATATACAAAAAGGATGCGATTGCAAAATGATAGGATCATCTTTAATTTGCCAGGGGCCACGACCGAGGTGGCAACCCTGAAGCAAAAGCTATCTGAGGCCGAAAACAAAGTGGCCCAGGAGCGCATCGAGCGAGAAAAACAAGAGGCACGGGTGGGCGAGGTGCAGCAAGAGCTCTATGCACTCGTGACGAAGCACGAGGCATTGGAGCTTGACTTGAAGACGCGAGAGTCTGAGCTTGCCGCAGCCCTTGAGAGTGCAAAGAGTGCCAAGGCTGAAGCCCAAAAGGCCCTCCAGGAGATTGATGCGATAAACAAGATAGCGGCGGGTAAGGCATTCAATATGCAAAGCAAGCATGTGAAAGTAAATTACTTGTTACTTACCCGAGTTCGGAGCTCTCCAGGAGCATTCGCAGATTTGCCCCGCAGCGTGTCGAATGCCGCATAGTTTTACCAGGCTGAGGAGGGAAGCTCAACAAAGAAGTTGTTCTGGTCTCAGTATACTGGGACCGAACACCCGATGCCTCTGAGCGACCAGCTGAAGCAACTGGTCGAGCTGGACAAGGCGGCCGAGCAGGCCATGAAGGGCTTTATAGTTCGGATGTGGCCTGGCGACGCCCTTCCCAATAGCTACTTCGGCCTGGTGAGGCGGCTTGTGGATGCCTGCCCACGGCTGGAAGTCGTTAAGCAGTCCGTCTGCCTCGAAGGTGCACGCCGGGCTTTCGCCCGTGTGAAGGTGCAATGGGCCAAGATGGACGCCGTGAAGCTGGTGAAGGAAGGCCCGCCGGCGGGCAAGGAGCATCGCCACCCCGAGATGTACTATGAGGGTGTCCTGAAGGGTGCCCGTCTCGTAGCGGACGAGTGTACGAAAGATCTAATATTTGAGTAAACTTGCTCGTGTAATCCTGTATTATGAAAACTTGTTCATATGCGCTATGCAACGCTTGTTTGAATTTAAAATATTACCTTCTGTTCGGCTGTTTATCAAATCTAAGAGATGGCTAGTCGTCGGCTTCTGCCCCCATGCCACGAGTGCTGGGGTGTTCGGGATAAACCTGCGCACTCTTGTTCCCATTTTTGGGTCCTTCGAGGGGGGTGCTCAGCACAAGGAACAAGGCAATCGGACTATAATGCGTTATCACTCTCACTTAGCCATAGAATTCTATAATTTTAAATTTCGGCGAAGCCCCTAGTATTTGGAAGGCCGAATTCGGGGCGCTATACACGCCTTAAGCCGGACAGGGCCGACTCCTCGCTCTAAGCGGCATAAGTCTTTAGGGACTTGAAACCTCTCGAACAGCGATCAGTCTCTCGCCTTATCATGAAAGTCAGTTTTAGCTTTCTCTACTGAGGTGCTTAGCCCAGCAGAACCGGGGCACAATCGCAGTAGTTCTCCCAGTGCTACCTTAGCCGATATAGCGGAACGTAAGGTACCAAAACATGTGAGCCGGGCAAACCCAACTATTGACCCAAGACATGATTCAGAGCTAATGCATATAATGCTATAAGTTCGGGGTGTCGCACTGTCGAAAGTGTTCGGACTTCTCACGCCGTATTATGGGGTATGCTTAAGCCCCTAGCGTATTGGCAGTACCAGAGTGTACGGGTGCTAGATGTCATAAATGAACATATATATATAAACAAAGAATGCAAATGCATTGTTTATTCAAAAAGGTGCGTTAAAGGAGAATGATACAAGTAGTGTGATAAGCAAAGAGTAGGACTATTTGACATGTCCCTTCCAAGGGCAAGCTGAGGAATAGTATTAAAGCAAGTATTTCACTCATTATCGTAATCCACCTGGGAGTTCCGTGGTGTGACATAGCTTTCTGCCTCCTTGGTTGCTGCATCATGTGTTCGGCAGTCATGCTGCCGGACAGGGTTTCCAGAGATTAAAGTCCTGAAAGAGAAAAATAACAAAGCGGGAAGCCCCTAGTGCGGTTTAAGCCGCGTCTTGGAGCGTGTCATAGTCGTGCCCCCCTTCCCGCCTGTGCCTATGGTATTTTTAATGCGTAATTATGTACGCGTGGCATGGATTTCACCATTTGGCTGGGACCGGGGTGGGGGCCGCATTGCTATGCGAGCTCAGAACGTGCTAGGTGGTCCTGTTGCCGATTACTCTAGGCGCGCTTGAAGGTGTTTGGGTCCTTAATCGCTGAACTAGTGGATTGCCTTAAGAGGCTGTTTTGTGCTTCTGCTGTGAGGGCCGCAGTGTGCTCCTCCGTGCGGAGAGAGCGCTCTGTGTTTCCATTGACTGTGATGACCCCCCGAGGTCCTGGCATCTTGAGCTTGAGATATGCATAATGTGGTATCGCATTGAATCTCGCAAATGCGGTTCGCCCGAGCAGTGCATGGTAGCCACTGCGAAACGGAACTATGTCGAAGATTAACTCTTTGCTTCGGAAGTTATCCGTAGATCTGAAGACCACTTCCAGTGTTACTGAGCCTGTGCAATGGGCCTCTACACCTGGTATGACGCCTTTAAAGGTCGTTTTTGTGGGTTTGATCCTTGAGGGGTCTATACCCATTTTGCACATTGTGTCCTGATAAAGCAGGTTCAGGCTGCTGCTGCCATCCATAAGGACTCGAGTGAGGTGAAATCCATCAATGATTGAGTCTAGGACCAATGCGGCGAATCCGCCATGATGGATACTAGTGGGGTGGTCCCTGCGATCGAAGGTGATCGGACAGGAAGACCATGGGTTGAACTTTGGGGCGACTGGCTCCAACGCATATACGTCCCTAAGCGCACGCTTCCTCTCCCTCTTGGGGATGTGGGTTGCGTATATCATGTTCACCGTTCACACTTGTGGGGGGAACCTCTTCTGTCCTCTGGTGTTCGGCTGCCGGGGCTCCTCCTCGTCATTGCTATGTGACCCCTTATCTTTGTTTACGGCATTTATCTTGTCGGCCTGCTTGAACACCCAACAATCTCTGTTGGTGTGGTTGGCTGGCTTGTCGGGGGTGCCATGTATTTGGCACGAGTGATCGAGTATACGGTCCAAACTGGACGGGCCCGGAGTGCTTCTTTTGACTGGCTATTTCCGCTGACCGGGTTTAGAGCCTTTGAATCCGACATTGACTGTTGTATCCTCGGTATTGTCGTTGTTAATGCGGCGCTTATGTTTGTTGCGACGTGACTTGCCATTGCCATCCTTGGTATCCGAAGTACCATGGTTCTTTGATATGTTATTGTTGCGAGCCAGCCAACTCTTCTCCCGCACAAAAGCGGGTCATGAGTGTCGTGAGGGCTGCCATAGATTTCGGCTTTTCCTGACCAAGGTGCCGGGCGAGCCACTCGTCGTGGATGTTGTGCTTAAAAGCTGCTAGGGCCTCTGCGTCCGGACAGTCGATGATTTGATTTTTCTTTGTTAGGAACCGTGTCCAGAATTGCCTGGCCGATTCCTCTGACTGCTGAATTATGTGGCTCAAGTCATCGTCATCTGGTGGTCGCACGTAAGTGCCCTGGAAGTTGTCGAGGAATGCGGCTTCCAGATCCTCCTAACAGCCAATGGACTCTGCTGGCAAGCTATTGAGCCAATGCCGAGTTGGTTCTTTGAGCTTGAGTGGGAGGTATTTAATGGCGTGTAGATCATCACCGCGGGCCATGTGGATATGCAGGAGGAAATCCTCGATCCATACCGCAGGATCTGTTGTGCCGTCGTATGATTCTATATTTACGGGTTTGAAACCCTCTAGGATTTGATGATCCATTACTTCGTCTGTGAAGCATAGGGGGTGTGTGGCGCCTGTGTACTGGGCTATGTCGCGACGCAGCTCGAATGAGTCTTACCCGCTGTGTTTGGCCCGGCCGGACTTACTTTTATTGTATCCGGCGGGACGATTATCGTCTCGCATAGTGGCACGCCCTTGTGATCCGTAGATTGATCTTGCATGTTTTTCTTTGTCCTCCAATACGTCTCGTAGGTCTGGCGTATTTCCCCATGCCTTGACGTTTTTATGTGAGTGGCGTCGGAGTGCAGACTGAGCTTTTGGCTGAAATGCCTCTCTGTCACGACCACGAGGTGGCCGGTCAGCCGCATCATGTGCTGGAGATGTGGGTTTGAATGCTTCCTCCTCCAGTCGGGCTAGCAACCTACGCTTCGGGTAACTCTTGGAGGGACGTTCGAGTTTATATTCCTCGGTCGCAAGGACTTCGGTCCATCTGTCGGCTAGCAAATATTGATCAGCTTGAAGCTGTTGTTGCTTTTTCTTAAGGCTATTTGCCGTGGCTATAAGCCGGCGCTTGAAGCGCTCTTGTTCGACGGGATCCTCAGGCACGACGAATCCGTCATTGTCGAGGCTTGCTTTCGTCTTCGGAGGGAGGCATGTAATTATCATCCTCCGCCTCTCCATCTGCCACTCTCTCTGGAGGGCTGGCTTCTCCATCCTCCTGCCCTAAATCTTGTTGGAGGGGATTGTTGCCGTCTTTGGCACTGTCCGAAGTGCTATTATCTCCTATGCCGGTATCACCACTTTTGCCTTGGCGGGACTTAGAGCGGCGCCGCTAACGCCGGCGCGTGGGTTGTTTCTTGGAGGGGTCATCCTTCATTGTCTCGTCGTCATTGCCTTCTTTGGGTGTGTCCACCATGTATATATCGTATGATGAGGTGGCTGTCCAGTGCCCTGTGGGCAGTGGTTCCTTTTCGTCTCCCGCATCGTCGTCCATACCGTCGATGTCTTCAGAGTGGAAATCGAGCATGTCGGTTAAGTCGTCGACAGTGGCTACTAAGTGGGTGGTGGGTGGGCGGCGAATTTCTTCGTCATCTGCATCCCAATCCTGCCGGACATAGTTCGGCTAGGATCCTCCTGACAAGGAGAGAGACCTTAATGAGTTCAGTATGTCGCCGAAGGGCGAGTGCTGAAAAATATCCGCGGAGGTAAAATCCATGATCGGCGCCCAATCGGATTCGATAGGAACGGGCGCAGGCGGTTTGGAGTCCGTGGCCGGAGAAGGATCCGACAGTTTGGCAACACGGCTCTCGTGAAGGGTAAGGTCGATATTCGGCTCGATCGCCGCTAAGGATACGGCCTCCGTGACGGGGTCTATCCACCCGTCCATGGATGGCGCAACTGGCTCCGAATTGAGGCTCGGTGCGGCTGCCGATGCGATCTCCTGAATATGGTCCGGTGGTAGAGCTAAATCGTACTCATCGTGACCGTGTGGCGCACAAGGCAGGGGTTCGAATCCGTCGAAGATCAAGTCTCCGCGGATATCGGCCGTGTAATTTAAGCTTCCAAACCAGACCTGGTGGCCAGGGGCATAACTTTCGATCTGCTCCAGATGGCCAAGCGAGTTGGCCCGCAGTGCGAAGCCGCCGAACACAAAGATCTGTCCGAGGAGAAAAGTCTCACCTTGGACTGCATCGCTATCTATGATAGTAGGAGACATCAAGCCTAACGGCAACGACACAGAGGAACTCTCAATGAAAGCACCAATGTCGGTGTCAAAACCGGCGGATCTCGGGTAGGGGTTCCCGAACTATGCGTCTAAGGCGGATGGTAACAGGAGGCAAGGGACACGATGTTTTACCCAGGTTCGGGCCCTCTTGATGGAGGTAAAACCCTACGTCCTGCTCGATTTATTCTTGATGATATGGGTATTACAAGAGTTGATCTACCACGAGATCGGAGAGGCTAAACCCTAGAAGCTAGCCTATGGTATGATTCTATGTTGTCCTACGGACTAAAACCCTCCGGTTTATATAGACACCGGAGGGGGTTAGGGTTACACAAGGTCGGTTACAAAGGAGGAGATATCCATATCCGTACTGCCTAGCTTGCCTTCCACGCCAAGTAGAGTCCCATACGGACACGAAACGAAGTCTTCAATCTTGTATCTTCATAGTCCAACAGTCCGGCCAAAGGATATAGTCCGGCTATCCGAAGACCCCCTAATCCAGGACTCCCTCAGATGTCATGTCATGGTACTACCATGTTGTGGTAAAAAAATTGGCCGAATAGGAACAGATTTTGGTATAAGCTTTTGCAAACCGAAGCTTCTCTCAAGAAGGCTCGTGGTTTTGAGAGGGAACGTGCCACCTTTGAGTGCGAAACGATATACATTGTCCCCCTTGAGCTTATTTACAAAGGCAACATAGAACTACATGAGTGCCCTGTTAAATTTTGGAATTATTCCGGCTTCATTTGGCCTTATTTACACATTAATTGAGTTTTTGGTCATTTAATGTGCATAATTCAAATTTGAACTACAAGCACATGCTCCCGTGCACCAAAGTTGGTTGAAAAATCACATTTGTGTCCTCAGGTGAATTTCTACTCCCTCCTTCCATCTATATAGGTCCTAATGCGTTTTTCGAGGCTAACTTTGACCAAACGTTAGAGCAATAATATATGACATGCAACTTACACAAGGCATACCTTCAATTTTGTATGTCAAAGGAGCTTCCAATAATATAATTTTCATAGTATACATCTCATGTGCTATTAATCTTGTCAATAGTCAAAGGCTGTCTTGAAAAACACATTAGGCCCTATATAAATGGAAGGAGGGAGTAGGTCCCATGCAAAAAATGAGAATAAAATTCAAACATCTGGGCATCATGGCTCGGTCGAGAACATTGAGAAACTTGGTTTTAAAATCATGAAACTTGGCATGGTGTCATGTCATGGTAGTACCATGCCGTGGTAAAAAAAATTGGTCCAATAGGAACAAATTTTGGTATAAGCTTCTTGCAAATTGGAGCTTCTCTCAAGAAGGCTCGTGGTTCTGGGAGGGAATATGTCACCTTTGTGTGCATAATTCAAATTTGAAATACAAGCACATGTTCCAGTGCACCAAAGTTGGTTGAAAAATCACATGTGTGTCCTCGGGTAAATTTCTAGGTTCCATGCAAGAAATGGGAATGAAATTCAAAATTCTGGGCGTCGTGGCTGGGTTGGAAACATTGATAAACTTAGTTTTTTAATTCCTATAAATCCAAAACATGCATGAAAATAATGAAACTTGGCTTGGTGCCATGACATGGCACAACATGTTGTGGTAAATTTGTAGTCTGATTTGCGAAGGCGCACACATTAACAATTAACAAAGTCATTTTGGAACAAGTGCTGTCACATTACAATCAGAAACACGAGTATTATTGAAACCGTGGGCGTTCTACTTACTAGTACCATTTATGTGCCGCCACGCATCCCCATTTTTTATTAGCTAGGAGGCGCCGTGTAGGGTAGCTATTTGAGTACGAGAGGCGTGCAATCAGACCCCTGCACGTGCTTATCGGGAGGAGAGCCCTTTGACCTCCATCTGCCGTCCACCTCTCTCCCAAGGTCTCCATTAATGGCGCCCGAGCCTCTGTTTAATGGCGTGGCTATGTCTCACTCGACTGAGATTTAAGAGAGAAAAAAGAAAATCTGAAAGCACGGATCTTGATGTAAGATCCGACGGACGTATATAGCATCTACTGCGACTTATAGCAAGACTGATGAATATATAAGGAGGATTAAAAAAATTGATCAAAGAAGGGCTTGCCCCTTCCGATCTTCATTACTGAAAACCACCACAATTCACAAGAAGTTCAGCACAGCCTAACACGAAGGACTAAAAGCTACCAGATTGAAATCACAACATCCCAAGAGGCCAACAAAGGCCAAACATCCGCGCTAGAACCCAACATTTCACAACCGATGACACAATCCACATCCTACATCTATTATTACATCAAAAGAAACCAGGAAACTAGTCTTCGCGGCGAGCGGCGATGAGCTCTTTCGTGTCCTCAAGATGCTGCTTGAGAACATCCATGGATTCCTCCACTAGCCTTTGGCGCTCGTTGCGGAGCATGTCATTCTCGTCCATAAGTTTCTTCAACAAGGCACTGGTCTCCTCCTGCAAGTCTGCACTTCAGACGATCTTCTCCCTCGGTAGGTCATGCTCGGCCCGGAGACTCTCATTGCCCCCCCTTAGTTGCCGGATGACGCCGGTAGCCTGTTCAAACGAGGCTATCATGTCGTCCTGCAACCTCGCCGAGCCGGAGATCTGATCCATCTGGCTATGGACGATCGCATGCATGCGCGTGTAACAGTCGTCGCCTGCCCGTGAGAAATTTTCCCAGGCCGCCGCGGCGCGGCGGGACATCTCTGCTGCATTCGTGGCACGGCGGGACATCTTTGCTGCTTCCGCGGCGCAGCCGGACCAGTCTGCTGCATCAACGGCGCGGCGGGACCTCCGTGCTGCTTCAGCGGCATGGCGGGACCTTTGTGCTTCTACTTCCGCGCGGCGGGACATGTCGGCTGCTCTTGCAGCGAGGCGGGACATCTCTCGGGCTTCCGCTTCCATGCTCGCCTCTCCCTGGTGGCAATCTCTCGACCCAGAACTCACGCTGGCCATGGCAGGCGCAAGGGAAGGATGCTGAATGACTTGTTTGTTTTCGTGGATGAGGAGTTGAGGAGGAATGTGCAGTCATCTTGGCGTACTGGTATTTATAACCGAGTACTAATACACCCCTAAGTGGGAAACCGTTTAGGTTGTGATCGGTGTGAACAGGTTTGGAATTCAATATAGCATGGAGTAATTTGCAATTTGATGAGATGCAAGCTCAAAATTTATTGACGGTTCTAGTTTCGAAGTGCGGCACTATTCCCGGATGGAGTACTTCTTTTTCTACTCCCTCCTTTCCGGTTTTATAGGGATTATCTCAAAATTTTAGTTTTTCCATTTTATAAGGCTCAATGTGGTTGTCCCCAACACATGTTCAGATTCCAAGGTGCATTAAATCATTGCATGCAAGTATTAAGAGAAAATTGACCAATGCATGTACTTTATGCATGAATGCATTGCAATTAATGCATTAAACCTATCTCTCGGGACTTCTCGCACGCACCATCGTGCCACCCACAAAAGCTTGTACTCTGAGTTTAGTAGTACGTTATACAGGAAGAGAAGAGGTGCACACACGCACTCGTCCTCTCACACACGCATCTGTTTTTTCTCGAAAAGGAGGATGATGACCCCCGGCCTCTGCATCTGGGAGTCACACACGCAAATTATTGAAATATATCGAGTGCGGTGCTTTGATGTGTCGCGTCAACTCGTACAACAACAAGAAGTTTGATTATCCTCTCCCTCGCGGACTTAACTACACCTGCCTTTGGTTGTATGACAGGTTGGCCACACACCTGTAGGGCCCACTTGTCATACACGCAAAGGCAAGAGCGTCCCTCCCTCGCCCATGAGTGTGGTGGCTGGCAAGACTAGGAGAAGCTTTCGCTACACGCTCTCCCTCCCGCACGCGGTGGACATGCAGCAGTTCAATCGGTGTCAGATGGCCAGAAGCGTACTGTAGTACTCCTCCAGTACAGTAGTATTCCATCATTGTTCGACTTCCCGAAGAGGCGAAGAGCCAAGCGCAGCCCGGATGCTCGTGTGGAAGTTTCATATGTATAGTAGTCTAGGATAGCGTGTACCATGCCTGTAAGCTTAAAATCGTTGGGGTCGGCTCCATGCTATTTGGCCGTCTCGAAGTTTTTAAAAAACAATTAAAATAGTCTTCTAGCCCTACCCGAAAATTGTTGCATGTATTGCCCAGGAAAATCCCCGCCCTCAACTTTTAACTACGCGAAAATAGTTCGAGCTTGTTCGTTCTATATAAATACAGTACTTACTGTATGTTTATTCACCCGTGGGGTTGTTCAATGAATGGAGGGGCGGGGAGCACAAGTGAACAATACTGTAGTACTACTAGTAGTAAGTAGGAGTCGTACAGTAGTCACCTTAAATAGAGAGTTTCTTTTCTTTAATGCCACGTACACAAATTGAAACGCTTGTTGTGGAGAGAAAAAAGATAAACACTCCACTATATATGGACGCAGGGGCCTGAGCGCTTGCTTTACTAGGGTTGCTCTCTTCATTCTCTCATCCTCTCCAGATATAAACAAGACAGCGGTAGCGACATTTTCTCTCTGCTCACCGCTGGTCACAGATCCGGCCGGATCCCTTCGGCCGGTGTGTGTAGAGGACTAAAAGGTGCATCATTCACGCGGTCATCGTCGCCGAGGGAGGAAACCCACAGCTGCCGGAGGGGCCCAATCCTCTGCCCATGCCATTCTCTCCGACACATGGCCGGCTCGGGAGGTCCTCCGACCCTTCTTCCTCCCTGCCGTATTGTTCGCAGATCCGACCTGCCGCCGCTGACATCCCGGCGACCCTCAGGTATAAGTTCTTCGAAAGCGGCCTTGCTCTACTCCCCCAGCTCCCCACGTGTCTGAATGTGCATCTTTTTCTACTCCCATCATCTCTTCCAAAGCCACCTAAATTTTTAGTATTATTAGAGGTAAAGCTACTTCATGCATTCGAATCTAGGGCTTTGTTCAAACAACGAAGAAACGGGGAAAGTTGTAGCATGAATCTAGGACTTGATTCAAAGAGGAAATAATATGGTGAAAGTAGTAGAGACCGGATACCCAACCGATCTCTTGGTTGAAAAAGGAAATAATGGGAAAACGCAGTACAAACTGGATAAGGAACAGATCTATTATTGGTTGAAAAAAGGATAGAAAGTGGCGGTTGGTGGACAAGTCAACAGAGTATGTCCAGGATTAGATTTGCTGCCATCACATAGTAAAAGGTCTCCAGGATTAGATTTGCTGCCCTCACATAGTAAAAGGTCTCAGGATTATATTTGCTACCCTCACATAGTAAAAGGTCTCCAGGATTAGATTTGTTGCCCTCACATAGTAAAAGGTCTTTAGGGTTAGATTTCACTACTAGGAAAAGGGCTATAGATGGAATTGACACTAATGGCGCACCAGAAATGTGGTGCGCCACTACTATTTACTAATGGCGCACCACGTGAAGATACGCCATTAGTGTGTAAGACACTAATGGCGCACCAGGCACAAGGTGCGCCACTAGTAACAAAATGTTTTTTTTCATTTTTTCAAACATACTAATGGCGCATCCGGGCAAAGTGCGCCATTAGTAGTTAGAACTACTAATGGCGCACCAACCGTTGAGTGCGCCACTACTGTATTCTTTTTTTTTACTTTTTTGCAAAACTACTGATGGCGCACCGTCGCATAGTGCGCCATTACTAGTTCAAACTAGTAATGGCGCACTGTGCCACGGTGCGCCATTAGTATAAAAATTATTTTTAATACTTTTTTGCAAAACTACTAATGGCGCATGTATGTGTGGTGCACCCTCCCCCGCTCCACCGCCGCCGACGAGCAC
>NC_041388.1:142451292-142452003 GCF_002162155.2 Triticum dicoccoides | reverse complement strand
GCACCCGCCCCCGCTCCACCGCCGCCGACGAGCCACCGCATATATGTTACTCCCAAAAGCATATAAAGTTTGTCAAATTTTGAGCTATGGATATTTAGTTATGATTTAAACAAGTTTGAACATATTTAAACACAAATAAATATCAAACAGCATTTTAAATGTTGTTAACATGGCAACAAACTGCATATTATTTTTCTACATGAAATTCTGAGCATCTAGCGTATGTGACATGTTATATTTGGATGCATGCATAAAAAGATATGTGCAAAGAAAAAAATGCATAAAAACAAAAATTGGGGAGCGTGGGAATCGAACCCAGGACCTTCCAGTGTGTGTGCTGCGTGCTGACCAGTCGGGCTAGTGTGTGTGTTCTGTTTCGAATACGGTTAGGTGGAATATAACCTGAGTGCTCGAACTGTAATAAAAAATTTGTACTAATGGCGCACCTGGGGGTGGTGCGCCATTGCTGTCGTCATACTTATGGCGCACTAGGGGGAGGTGCGCCATTGCTAACCCTCCCCCCACTCCACCTGTTCCCCTCTGGCCTATCTCCCTCCCCCACTCGACCTAACCTCGCCGCAGCCGCCCACGCGCCCCCGCCGCCTCCCTCTCCCCTTCGCAGCCTCCCCCCCGAGCCCCGCCTCCCCCCCGAGCGCCGCCTCCCTCGCCTCGGAGCCGCCCCGCCTGAGTTCCACCAGGAGAGGAGGCCCC
>NC_041388.1:142450016-142451223 GCF_002162155.2 Triticum dicoccoides | reverse complement strand
AGAGGAGGCCCCACGTTCACCAGGAGAGGAGGCTCGCGATCTCCCCGCCGTCTATCCCCGCCTCCCCCAAGGTCGCCATCTCCGCCCTCTGCCGTCTCCGCTCCGGCCACCACCTCATCGTGGTCAGGTAACCCTCCTCCCTCTGCCTCTCTTCTCCTCTCTTCCTCCTCTCCTCCATCCCGGCCATGCCCTCTTCTTCTCTCTTTTGCTAGGTTTAGGTCAAATCCCTCTCGAATTTAGGTCAAATTAGGTTCAAAAAATTGTGGGAGTAGTGCCTAGGAAACATGAATAATTAGTACTCCATGTGCATTGGAGTACTTGGTACCTGCAAGATTTAGACACACTGAAAAAATGCACTGGACACACTGAAGAAAATTTTTGTGTCCAGTAAGATTAGAGAAAATTTTGTACTAATGGTGTGCTGGTAGAACGCGCAATTTTTGTTAGTTCGTTGCCATGTCATGATAGGACATTCAATTGTTTCTGTTGTTCACAATGCTCTGAATTTGTGTGCCAAAGAGAGTTTTCTCTGAATTTGTTGTTCACAATGCTCTAATGGTTTGTCAGTGAATGGTGGTGCAATGGTGGCCTCTGTTTCAAATATTTCAGTAATTTCTTGACCATAAATAAAAAAGAAGATTTGGGGATGGTAACTCCTGTGTGGTTTCTATTAAATTTAAAATAGTGAGGGTGTCATTTTCATCCATTCATCTCTTTCTCTAGCTTGTCTAAAAGTTATGTTTACAATATTGCTGCATTTTCAAGAACAGCCAGCACACTATAATATTTCATAAGATGATGATATAGTTAAGAATATTACTTAAGGTATGCTTTTAAATATTGTTGTCCATAATGTCTTCTCGCCAAACGCTTAACTAGGAGCCATGGTCATAAGAGCATCTCCAACAGCCGCGCTAAACTAGCGCCGCGCCACAAATTAGGCCGTTTTAGCGTGCGCGCAACGCGGCGGGTCGCTCCAGCGGGCACGCAAAAACGGCGCACGCGCTATAACGGGTTGGGCGCGCGGTTGAAAACACTTACCCGCGCGGCGTATTTCGGGCGCCAGCTACAGCGTGCGGCACACTCGAGCGCTCGCGCCGCACTCTCTCCTCTCCTCGTCCTACGCCCCACGCGCGCCGGCGCCGGCGCCCTGCCACCCACCCATGGACGCGCACACCGGCGCCCCGCTCACCCCGCTGTACAGCCG
>NC_041388.1:142440050-142449862 GCF_002162155.2 Triticum dicoccoides | reverse complement strand
CCCCGCCGCCGCCAGAAACCCTAGCGCGGGAAGCACTGGCGTCGCCACCACCGGAGCTCCGCTGAGCGTCGGCCTCGCGCGCAGCCTCTTCTTGTCGCCGTGGATGACCATGGCGCCAGGTGGCGTCGCGCCGGCGCCGTCCCGTGCCGCCGCCGCACCGTCGAAGAAGGTCCCCAATGCGGCGCGGACGAAGAAGGGCAAAACATCCGTGAAGAAAAACAAGGCGGTGGACGGCTCCAGCACCACGAAGGCGAGGGAAAGAAGCTTGCAGGGTGTTCGACAGCCGCGGCGGCTACCGAAGCGCCGGCGAGCTCACTCGTTGAGCCGGCCGCCGACGCGCACCACGTGTTCGGCGAAATGCCCCCAAGGTGAAAAAATTTCCAACTTTTCTTTTCTTCTTATTTTTTCAATGCCTCGGCGCCATGGGAGGCATGGGTGGCTTCGGAGCCATGGGAGGCATGGGTGCACATCCGGCCGCCATGGGAGGCATGGGTGCACCTCTGGCCGCCATGGGAGGCATGGGTGCACCTCCGGCCGCCATGGGAGGCATGGGTGGCTTTGGAGCACCCTCCGACGCTATGGCCGCCATGGGAGGCATGAGTTTTGCTTCTCTCATGGGAGGCATGGGTGCACCTCCGGCCGCCATGGGTGCAATGTCTTTCGATGTGCCTTCTCACACACATTCCCATGAAGATGCCGTTGAAGATCTTGCCAACACCATCGGAGCTTCACATGATGCGGTGCGTGATGCGGTGCATGATGAGGAGAGGGAGGAAGATTCATCTTCGGAGGCGGAAGAGTCGTCTTCGGAAGATGAGGACGAAGACGAAGACGAGGAAGATGAAGATTGATGTGTCTTTCAGGTCTTGAACTTTAGTTTGCATTTGAACTTGGTTGGATGAACTTGTGGGCATGATTTTGAACTTGTGGGCATGAACTTTTATTCATCAACTTGTTTGTGTCAAATTTCACATGTTCATTTTTGTCCAAAATATCATATATGCAAAATGCCCGGCGAGTCGCGCGCGCTGTATTTTTGCGCTCTGCTGGAGCGGCGCGCGTGCTGCATTATAGCGCGGCTGCTGGAGCCAACGCAGGCGGGCGCGCAAAACCAGCCGCAGCGTGCGCGGTAAACAGGTTTTTTGCGCGCGGCTCTTAGCGCGGCTGTTGGAGATGCTCTAAGAAGTCTGCTTGAGGGTGGTCTTCCACAACATATGGAATTTATCCATCTAATGTAATCAATAGATGTTGCCAAGTGATTGTGTCATGGTTTTGGTTCTGTTTTTAAAAAGGAAAGCCAGTTGTTCAGGCTTCAAGAAAATATTTTCTCAGAATACTACTGCTAAGCCCAAGCTTGTTAATCATGTAACTTGAGAAAATTATTGGAGTAGATCAAATTCAGCCATTATAATGTTTGATGCCTGCATCAACACTTCTCTGTACTGCATGCGGTTGTTATAGTTGAGGGTCAAAAGTAGAGGTTAGCTTTAACATGATTCGCTAGTACTTTCATCACTTGTGTGGTGATTGTCTTGGTCCTTTTCATTTTTGTCATGGCATTCTTGAGGTGCTGATGTGTCTGAGGGCATGAACCATGACCAGGTTGAGTTCAGATTTCATTAGATTAGATGGATTATCAGAACTTGATGTGGTTTTCCACTTAGCTATCTGAATTGAGAAAAAACATAGCTTTTGTTGTCTCTGAGGCAAAACTTGCTACTCCATATACAACTAATACTACTACTAGACAAGATACTACTCCATATACTACTAATACTAATACTGTATTTCATTTCAAAGTTCAAAATGTTGGTACTGAGATTTTCATTTCCAATGAGTGATGTTTTTCCTAGCAGTAGAAAAAACATAGCAACTTCTCTGATGTTATAAAGTTGTTCTTATATGGGTGAAACTTCACTTGTTTTAAGGCTAGTGTAGGGTGTTGCTTCTTCTGTATGGGCCAACTATGTCACAAATAAATTGTTCCTTCTTCTGTATTTGACAAGTAATGACTTGCAAAGATGATGATCATCTTGCTAGTTTGCTGGGTTTTGTCCCCGAGAGGCCCTTGAGTTTGCCGGAATGTCGATTAACTTCCGTTCCGGCAAATTCGTGTACTCCATATGTCCTATTTTCAGCAAAGGTCATGCTGAAATTTTCTGTGAATTTTAGCATGACTTTGCTAAAAATAGGACATATGGGGTACTTGCGACTAATGTTGATTATCTTCTGCTCAAAATTTATGCTGCTATAATGTTGTAAGGGTACTAATTGGTCTCTTCTACTGCTTATCAGAGATGGGGGGAAGCAGCCACCGCCGCTTTGCCTCACTGGAGTATGAGTTGGATGCTTTCAAGTTCTTCACTATCATACTTTCTTCTTCAGTGTCAGCCACGAGGCAAGTATATAAAACGAGAGATCTCCCCTTCACCCATCTCATTATGATAACTCTGTTGTTTGCTACATCACTCCTTGTCCCAAATTGCAGAGGCTGCCTGACGCTTTTATGAAGATGCTGGGTGAAGACCCGCCAGATAATGTGAAGCTCCGACAGGCCGGCAGCAGGGTTCGCGGGTTGTGGGACGTGGAGTTGGTGATCGAGGAGGGCCATGTGTCGTGGCTGGGAGAAGTTCTACAGTGCCTACGACCTGCGGACCAGGTACTTTCTTCTCTTGAGGTACGATGATGACGCCACAATGCTCATCGTGAAGGTTTTCAACAAGACTATGTGTTGCATGCGCTACGCTGAAGATGAAGATGCCAGTGCGTTCTGCCTCTTCTTATTCCTCCATATTTGGCTTTGTCTCACATCGATTGTTTACGGTCATTGTTGCATTTGGACAGGCAATGGGAGCAGCAGCAGCGACACTGGCTACAGCCAAAGCAGTAGCGATTATGGCTGTAGCAAAAGCAATAGTGATTCTGGCCTTAGCGAAAGCAGCAGCGGTTCTGGCAGCAGCAAAGACAACAAGAAGGATGATCCGGACTGGAGTGGGGGAGAAGAGGAGCAGAGTGGGGATGAGGAGCTGCAGGATGACGATGGGCATTAGGCTGAGGATAACCTAGCGCTGGTGGTGGCTGACCAAGAGCAAGAGATGGTGGTGGCTGACCAGGTGCAAGAGATGGTGGTGGCTGACCATGGGCAAGAGATGGTGGTGGCTGACCATGGCCAAGAGATGGTGGTGGCTGACCATGGGCAAGAGATGGTGGTGGCTGAGGGTGGCCTCGCGATGGTAGTGGTGCCTGACAATTACCACGCACCGGTGGTGGCGCCGGCGATCCCACAGCTGGGCGACATGACCACGCCAATTGTGGTAGAAGACTACATCCCATAGCTGCCTCCACCGCCTCGCCGCTCTTGGCGCATCAGGCTGAGGAAGGAGAAGGAGAAGAACAATGAGAACTGAACTATGTCAAGTATGTCAGATCTCCAAAATGATATATATATATACTTAGTTACCTATTTATCTCTAATATGCTTAGTTTCCTATAGGTTAGCTCCAAAATTACTTATGTTAGCACAAAATGATCAAGTTTACATAATAAGCTTATAGTCTTCTTCTTATTCTTCTTCTTATCCAAAATGACATATGTTAGCTTCATTTTACCTAAGTTGGCTCTAATATGCTAACTTAGAGCTTATATGCTTAGTTTCCTATAGGTTAGCTCCAAAATTACTTATGTTAGCACAAAATGATCAAGTTTACATAATAAGCTTATAGTCTTCTTCTTATTCTTCTTCTTATCCAAAATGACATAGATTAGCTTCATTTTACCTAAGTTGGCTCTAATATTCTAACTTAGAGCTTATATGCTTAGTTTCCTATAGGTTAGCTCCAAAATTACTTATGTTAGCACAAAATGATCAAGTTTACATAATAAGCTTATAGTCTTCTTCTTATTCTTCTTCCTATCCAAAATGACATAGGTTAGCTTCATTTTACTTAAGTTGGCTCTAATGTGCTAACTTAGAGCTTATATGCTTAGTTTCCTATAGGTTAGCTCCAAAATTACTTATGTTAGCACAAAATGATCAAGTTTACATAATAAGCTTATAGTCTTCTTCTTATTCTTCTTCTAGTCTTCTTCTTCTTCTCTTCTTCTTCTTCTTATTCTAACTTCTTGTTTATCATTTTGCAGATTTGATTTAATTCACGGAAGCTTGCATGGATGGAGTGCTTCTTTTCCATTTGTGTTTTTATTTTGTATCAATGTGAAACTTTTGTGAATTGATGGATAACGGTGTTGAATGAACATTGTGAAACTTTTGTAATAAGTAAAGATGGAACTATGTGTTGGCTATGTATGTATATATGATGAAACTTGTATGTTGGATATGATCTGGTGGACGCAGGTAACATCGTTACATATGGCCCCCTGTATGTAAGCTAAGCAGATCTGTGTTGTATGTTATCTCTAATATTTTTTAACCTGTGAAAATATCAGAAATGAAAAAAATCCCTAATATTCATACTAGTGGCGCACCACACAAGACACTAATGGCGCACTGTTATAATCACACTAATGGCGCATCACCCAACAGTGCGCCATTAGTATGCCAAAGCACATGGTTAAATATGGCCCCTGGGAGGCATACTAATGGCGCATGGTGTTCTATACTAATGGCGCACTGCTTGGTGCGCCATTAGTATACCAGATACTAATGGCGCACCGGTGGTGCGCCATTAGTAAGAAATACTAGTGGCGTGATACTAATGGCGCACCAGCAGTGCGCCATTAGTAGGCAAAACTGGTGCGCCATTAGTAGGCCTTTTCCTAGTAGTGTTTGCTGCCCTCACATAGTAAAAGGTCTCCGTCAGATTTGGTGACTGACTTGTGGGCCTACTAAGCGGACGTGTACGCACGGCTTTGTCAACTTAATCAACAAATGATTCTAGCAGCTGGACCGTTGGATGTTAATCCAATAGCCATGCTCCTTCTTCAACTTCTGTTCTTGCTCCTGTCTCCCGTGGGCGGCACCGCGGCTGTGCTACCGCGCACCCGAACCAGTGAAGTTTCCCACTCCTCTCCATCTGCGACTCCACTACAGCTTAATAAATAGTAACGTCTTTGGTTTTAGCCCGGTTTTCCATAGATTAACCGGGCAATTCTCTTCTTCTTAATTAATCGACAAGGCAATTCTTTTGCCTCCGTTTCGAAAAAAATAGTAACGTCTAACTGAGCCAGTTAGTTAGATGCGTACACTTGGTGTAGTAGGATCTTTATTTAGTTTGATGCATACACTTGTTCTTTTTTGGTAGCCCTTTTGTAATGATGGCTGATGTTTGGTTTGGAAGAGAGAGCTGCGTCTTCACTCTTTTGTCCTGCTTACTGCTTCTGTTGCACCCTTAGCCCTGGTTGCTGCTGCTGCTGTTTTCAATGTACAATCAGTAGTATATTTCGTCTGTTGGTTAAATAAATGTGTTGTTAGAACGACAAACACAATGTTTTGGAAGTCGTTGCACGGCTTGGTCCTTTAGTTCCCCGTACTTTATGTAGTGCATACTATTTATCGTATGGAACACTTATTTTTTGAAACTCAGAACACATATTCCACTTGTTGATAACATGCAGCCCACTGATGAAGGCCCAATAGAGAAGCCCATAATAAACTGGAAGGGAGGCTCTCACATGAATCCGGCCCAGGTACATGCTCATGGTCCCCTAAACATAAATAAGTAAATAAATAAATAAAGCTAAATACTCATGCACCAGTTCTTTGGGAAAATAGGTAGCCCAGTATTTCTTTTTGAAGAATACCCAAGCTAGGCCTATTTGTTTTCTCCGAGTTACTGGGCTGCAAATCTTTCAAGACAAGGAGGGATGCATTCCGGCCTGGCTTAAGAGTATGGTCAATGTCTGTTAAAAGTAATATCAAAAGGGGTTGTAAATTCCAAAAAAATTATAGCAAATGGGATATAAGTTACTTTTTTGTTTTTGTTCTTCACTGATATCTTATACATATTTCATTGGATTTAACATGACATAGTACTAATTTATTTTTAAATTCGTTTTAGTATGGCTATTAATTTTTGGATTAAGAATATTTCGTTCCCCAGCAAAAATTTGCGAATTTTCAAAATTTCCCACATATTTAGTTAATTTTTTGACCTTGGTACTAACCAGAAAATGGCCACCAATTCTAAAAATGGAAAACGGGCTGCAATAAATTCCATATGAATTAGAAAATGAGTAAAAATTATAAAAATAATACAAAATGGGTTGTACATGCCACGGATTTCGAGGCTGACTTGTTTACGCAAGGCTTTGTCAGTGAACACACGATTCTAGCAGCAGTTAGTGTTGGATGTCCATCCAACGGCCGACGTGTTTCTTCAATCTCTGATCTTCCTTCTCCAGCCACCTAAACTAGCGCCGGCGGGACTGCCTGCTCCCTCCTCTTGTGGCCCGCTGTGATGCCGCGCAGGCTTCCCCGGCCCACCCTACTCCCTTCGCTGGCCTGGCCGCACGCAATCAACTGCCTCCTTATTACGCGAAAAAAATGATTCCTCCCACTGACATCTGGGGCGCACCGGTCGGGAGGCTGACCTGTGGGCCTACTAAGTTGACGCGTACGCAGGGCTTGTCAACTTAGTCAACAAACGATTCTAGTAGCAGTAACCATTGGATTTGAATCGAACGGTCCTGCTGCTTCATCAATCGCTGCTCTTCTTGCACCAGTCGCCCAAACCAGCACCGGGGAGACCGCCTGCTCCTGCCTCCAGTGGCCGGCTGTGCTGCCGATGAGGCCTCATCGCCCCCTACTACTCCCACCGCTAGCCAGGCCCTGCGGCGACGGCAGCCTCACACCGCAGCCGAACCAGTGAACCCTCGTACTCCTCTCCGCATGGGCATCCACTGCCGCGTCGTCCCCGGCTCCGTGTCATCCCCTTCCTAGGCCTCGCCGTCATCCACCGCCTTGGTGCTCTCGGCGCGGCATGGTCAACGTGGTCAACGACATTCCATCGGAAGAGTACTGTACATGGAGAGGCTGACAGCTGGGTCCACGACCACAGCCCAGTTTTTTGTGATTTGCCAAGTAAGTCACTTTGTCAGGCCTGTTGGTCTGCAAATCTTTCAAGACGAGGAGAGCTTTCATTCGGCTGGCCGAGAAAATGGCCCATCAGTAATGAGAAATGGGTTGTACATTTTTAAAACACATCAAACCGGTAATTAGTTTCAAATATCTTTTTTTCATTTCGAGATTTGAAATTACATTAATTTTTATGCGTGGAGAATTTGTTGGATTTTATATTTATATACATTTATTTTTAAAATCAGTTTGAATGTGAGTCGAAATTTCGGGATTAAAAACAGTTCAGACCGCACCGAAATATGCAAAATTTCGTATATTTTTTAACCATGGCCACAATATGGGCTGTAATGCTAGCAAAAAGAATATGGGCTCCAAAAAACCTTAATAATTAGCAAATGGGCTGTAAATTATTAGAAGTAATGGCAGATGGGTTGTATGCTGTTTTCCACAGATTTGAGGCTTTCCTAAAAAAAGGTTGATGCACAAGCAGTGACTCTTGGATGGCCATCCAACGGCCGCCGTGCTTCTTCAATCTCTGCTCTTCCTGCTCCAGCCGCTCAAACAGGCGCCGGCGGGACTGCCTGCTCCCTCCTCCCCGCGGCCGACTCTGCTGCCGCGCAGGCCTCACCACCCCACTGTACTCCCATCGCTGGCCTAGCCATCCCTCTACTCACCCACACCTGCTGTTATTCTCCAGCGACGGCAGACGAACCAGTAAACCCTCGTATAGTCGTACTCTCCTCTGCGTGGGAAACAACTGTCGAGTCTTCCCTGCCTCCGTGTCGTTCCCTTCCTAGGCCTCGCCGTCGTCCACCGCCCTGGTGCTCTCGGCGTGGCCTGGTCAATGTGGTCAACGACTAACATGCATCTAAAGTGGACTTTACGTGGAGAGGCCGACAGCTGGGTCCAGAGCCGCACGCAAGGAAATGCCTCCTTATTACGCGCAAAATAATGATTCATCCACCTGACATCAGGGACCCACCGAAAGGGCCTTTGTATTTTGCGAAAAAACGTTACCGCCACTGACAGCTTGGACCCACCAGCTATATCTTCGCACGCAAGGAAGTGCCCCCTTATTATGCACAAAAAAAATGAATACTCCCCCTGTTAGCTGGGACCCAGTATAGTGGCAGGCTGACTTGTGGGCCTACTAAGTTGACGGGGATGGAGGGCTTTGTCAACTTAGTGAATATGCACGATTCTAGCTCCAGTGACCGTACGATGTCCATCCAACGGCCGTAGTGCTTCTTCAACCTCTGGTCTTCTTGCTCCAGCCGCCCAAACCAGCGCCGGTCGTGCCTCGTGCTCCTGCCTCCCGTGGCCAGCTGCGATGCGGCGGAGGCCTCACCGCCCCCTACTACTCCCACCGCTGGCCAGGCCATCCCTCTAGTCACCCACACCCCCTGTTATTCTGCGGCGACGGCAGCCTCACACCGCAGCGAACCAGTGAACCCTCGTACTCCTCTACGCGTGGGCATCCACTGTCGCGTCTTCCCCGGCTCTGCGTCGTCCCCTTCCTAGGCCTCGCCGTCGTCCACTGCCCTGGTGCTCTCGGTGCGGCGTGGTCAACGTGGTCAAGGAATGGCTTCCATCGGATGTGGACTGTACGTGGAGAGGCTGACAGCTGGGTCCACGGCCGCAGCAAGGAAGTGCCTCCTTATTACGTGCAAAATAATTATTCCTCCACCTGACAGCGGGGACCCACCGGACGGGCCACCGTACTTCTCCCCCTGACTGCTGGGACCCACCAGCTACATCTTCGCACGCAAGGAAGTGCCTGACAGTCGGGACCCACCTGGTCGAAGCGTACGTAGAGTTGTCATTCTGGTCGCGAACGTGTACATACATATATACTGGTGGATGTAGAGGCGCGCACGTGTCGTAGTAGAGGCGGCCAGGGTGCAAGAAAGAAAATACGGCCATGTATGTGTACATACGGGCGGGGTCTCGAACGCCTACTCGCGCATACGTACGGCCAGGGCTCGTGTACATGGCTGGGTCGGAACGGAGAAACAGTGTCATCGTCGTGTTCATGGGGAGGCAACGGAATGCGTCGTGTTCATGGGGAGGCAACGGAATGCGTGGTCGTGTTCATCGGGATGGCTTGGACGGAACAGGCGATGGAAACGAGGCCCGGGGTACCGCAAAACGGAGGAAACGGCCTTCTGTTCGACCGGCCACGTTCGAAACGGGATCCTGTTCATCGGGAGGGGTCTGGCGTACCGCAAAACGGAGGAAACGGACCTCCTACGGTCGAAACGGGGGTCCTGTTGATTGGGAGGGGTGTGGCGTACCGCAAAACGGACGAAACGGACTTGTGTTGGAGCGCTATGGTCGAAACGGGGTTCATGTTCATCGGGAGGGGTGTGGTGTACCGCAAAACGGGACTCCACGGGATACTGTTCATCTCCACCGTCGACCCCCTCCAGCCTCCACGAGCTACTGTTCATCCACCGTCGACCTCCTCCAGCCTCCACCTGCGACTGTTCATCCACAGGCTCCTGTTCATCCAGCCTCCACCGCACGCTACTCCACCAGCTATTGTTCAACCAGACCTCTCCATGGGCTCCTATTCAACCACCCCTCCAGGGGCTACTGTTCATCCTTCCCTCCACGGTCTACTGTTCATCCTGCCCTCCACGGGGTGGTCCTGTTCATCCAGCCCTCCACGGGGTCCTGTTCATCCAGCCCTCCACGGGGTCCTGTTCATCCAGCCCCAACCGGCTCGATCGATCGGGGTCCTGTTCATCCAGAGGCAACACCACAGGGTCTTGTT
>NC_041388.1:142423240-142439644 GCF_002162155.2 Triticum dicoccoides | reverse complement strand
TCACTGTTCATCCAGAGGCAGCATCGATCGGCTTCAGTTAGCAGCAGTAGCGAAGGAATCGCTTGATCGGGTTCAGTTAACAGCCATCGATCAATCGCTCGGGTTCAGTAATGCGTAGCCTGCAGTGCAATCACTCGGGTTCAGTTAGAGCCCAACGCCTCGCTCGGGTTCAGTTAGAGCCCAACGCCTCACTCGGGTTCAGTTAGAGCCAACGCCTCGCACACACGCGCGTACATGTACGAGAGAAGCGTGCATCGCTCGGCCCCCGACCTCCCACCATAACTGGGAACTCCCCGAAATTTTCCTCGCCCTTGCTTCTACCACGGTTTTTTCCGTCATGGATGGCCCAAAGAATGTCATGCAGCTGCGTCTCTGTCCCGCCCAAGACGAAAAGCCCATTTTCTGTCATGATTTTTTGTCATAGAAGTAGGAGCCCACCACATCTATGATGATACCGAGTTTTATCACAATTATCGTCATAGAAGTGTCATATGTATGACAGAAAAAAAATTCGTTCGGCCCAAAATGTCACGGATGTGTCTTTTTTTTGTAGTGTGTCCAACATCACTCAACAGAAATACAACATTATTCATAATGTTTCATAAATTTTTGTAAATAGCGTTGGGGCTTCTGTTTGATCCTTGAGCTTCTTGCCACCACTTTGCTCCTGGTGCTCATTGCTTCTTCTCTTCTCCACTTGGTTGTCGGTACCTTAAGTGTCTTCTTCTAAACTACCGAAGAGTTGTACAAAACATAAAGGGTAATGAGATCATGTCAAGTGATAAATGTACAATACTATTGGCAAGATTTACATGCCAAGCAGAACTCACAGTGACAGAAGGTTGGTCACCATTTGGAGCCTCACTTGGATCATCATTTGGAGCCTCACTTGGATCACCATTTGGAGCCTCACAAGGATCACCATTTGGATCCTCACTTGGATCATCATTTGGAGCTTCACCTGGAACATCATTTGGAGGATATTTTGGATCATCGTCGAAATCATGTGGCTGTTGACCATCATCATTTGGAACCTCGTCAAAATCCTCATCTGTTGCAACCGACTGTTGACCATCATTTTCATCATCTGTTGCAACCGGCCGCTGACCAACATTTTCATCGAAGCCTTCATCGAAGTACTCTCCAAACGCTGGATCTACTTTGTTATCACAATACTTACCGGAATTACTAGACCCACCACACCTTGTGCACTTACGCAGCCTCGCTCCATGTCCAGCTCCTTCGTTGCGAGGTCTGATTCGACTCTTCCTTGATCTACCTGCTTCTCTCTTTAGAACTAGAGCGCAAATCTTGAATCTAGAGTCCACTATGTCCCATTGTTGTTTTCCCTCCAAAGCAGGTAAGGCATATGCATATGTGGCTTTGAACCTTGCAACAGAGTAGTAATCATGCACATACTGTTGTATGCTCCCTGCTGGACCTGAGAGAGAAGTGATGAAAAACAAGGCATAAATGCATGGAAGCCCAGTTATCTGCCATTGCCTACAAATGCAAGTTGTAGCTTCTAAATCCACTGGATATCTTCATTTCCAAACCTTTGTAGGCATCTGTATGAATTACCAACCCATTGGGATGTGCAATAGCCCGGCACAGATTATGAAAAAACCAAGTCCATCTCTTCTCAGACTCTGTCTCCAGCACAACATATGCAACTGGAAATACGAAATTGTGTGCATCAACTTCACAATCTGCTACTAGCTTTCCTTTAAACCTCCCTATGAGAAAAGTACCATTAATAGCCAAATACGACTTGTAGCCTACCAAAAAAAACCCGGCGACAAGCATCAAAGTAGATGAAAACCCTCCTAAAGCATTCCTTGGTCTTTGTTACTCCCCTAAATGTGAACTCCATGGTGTGGTGGTCAATATCTACAATACTACCTGGGCTGGTCCTCTCCACTTCACCTTTGAATGAATACACCAATTGAAAACTTTCCTGCCAGTTACCACAAATAGAGTCCATAGCATGTTGTTTACCATTGAACTTGTCTTTGATGTTCTTTTGCGATTCCTTTGCACCCACTTGCCAGTTTTATTCCACCCACTTCTTTACTTCTTCCTACACCCATCTTGACTTGGCTCTACTAATTGTTTCCTTCCTAAGGGTTGATTCCTGGCATGTGTGCCTAAAAGGGTTCACTTTGACCTAAACATTCATGCTATTTCACATTTTAGATGCGAGCATCCTCCATGGACAACCCTCAGTCGAATAGTGCACTCGGTAACGTACTTGATCGCTCTTGTCAACTTTGAAAGTACGTTCTGCCTTGATGCAGTACGTCATAAGTGCATTTCTACACTCACTCGTGGATGCAAAAATGGAACCTTCTTCCATATGAGGGTTCAAAGGGTCCCATTCAACAACTGTAAGGTGTTCGTCCTCACCCACCGCGTCATCCTCCACACGGACATCATTTTCAGCCTCATCTTGTTTTTTAGCCCGAGGTGCCCATCGTAAGTTCTGAATAACATCAGAATATAGCTTCTCTTCATCAACCCTGGAATTGTAAGCATTAGGTTCCACTTCAAGGGGGGCCCTTTTGCCGGTGCCCACGCTTGTCGAGCCACCACGTCGCCATGCACTAACTGAACTGTTCTGGCTAGAGTTGCCATTACGGCGACATGGTTCTGCCCGCGAAGGTGCACCCGTCGTCCTAGGTCCAAATGCGTACTCAAGCACACCAATTTGTAGCCTCACATGAAAATTCTCCTTCTCCTTATGCTTAGCAAACATGGTAGTGAGCTCTTCATAATTACTAACTATCAGCCATTTATTTTCCCCATCGTAGTATTTGTATTCCACTTCATCAAGCAAACCTCAAGGATATTGGTTGTAAATTTACCTCCCCAAATTGTCTGAAATTCCAATTACAAGCCATTGACAATAGATAATTGCAACCTACTTGGAATTTCTTCTTATGCTTTGCATTCGGGATGTACCGGTCCCTTCTAATGTGCACCAAGAAAGAAAACTGCAACTCCATCCTAACCCACGAAAAACAGAGACGCGAGCTGCACAACAATAGCAAAATCAACCGCAAAACCAACTCGAATCGACTGTTGAAATGCACAAGGAAGCTCAATCTAAAAAGGAGGCGTGACGTATGCCTTGGGAACCCATTCATGGACACGGCGGATCTCCGGCCCGATGCCTGCCTCACTAAATACTCCGGGGTCACTGCCGCTCGCCATTTTGCCCTTGGGTTCACCCTCCTACTTCCTGTTTATTCACAAGCCCCCACATATTAGTGCTCCGGCTGGGCGCATGGAAGGAGGCCCCGCCACGGGTCGACTAGGTGGCGGGCGCAGTGGCGTAACAAGCGCCCCACCTGTGGCGTCGCAGGAAGGTGGCGAGCAGAGCAGGTAGTGGTGGAGCAGGTGGCGGTGGAGCAGGAAAGCCCTGGCAACGCAGCTAGTGGCGGCGTAGGTGGTGGCGGCGTCGTAGGACGGCCGGGCGGCGCACGGGACAGATTGGCGTCGGGTGTGCCAGGTTCGAACCCTAGGATTTGTCGTCGTTGCACGGTCCAACATGTAAACTCCAGACCGACTTCCACGTGGTCCCATATGTAAGCTCCGGACCCACTACCACTAACGCCAACAGACGGAATGGACTTAAATCTGGCCGTTTGGCATCGTCATAGTAGTTGCACACAGACTATGGGAAAAACTAAGCACGATTCGCAACTGAGGGTAAAACTGAGTACATGGACACCACTGAGGGCAAAAGGATAATTAACCCATAAATAAATGGTTCTAGGGAGGGCTTAACCCTATGGACTAGCAGTCGAAATATGTTTTGAACCTCTCTCTCCATCAGACCAGCGTTGGGGGAACGGTTCTAAACACTTCGTTATTACATTCTTTCCACATGCTCCAAGCAGCTATCAGAAATATTTCCATGAACATGGGACGGTCCCATATCTCTCTCGTGAAGCGGAGCCAACGATGTTCAATCTATTGCCATTGGATGCCCAATCAAGCCCAAGTTCTGCCAACCACGCCGCACTGAAGGGGCAATCAAGAAATAAGTGTTCCACAGTCTCATTCTCTCACGGAAAATACGAAATAGGAGAAGACTAGGAATGAGTGGAGATGGGAAACAAAGGTCTCGTGAATGGGCAAACAACCGCCGACTCTGTTTTAGAAGATCACAAGTTTTTTTGAGTAACAGAAGATTCACAACTAAAAAACATAAAATGAACTTTTTTATGAGAAAACTTCTGATCTATTCATTTCCAATCATGGTAATACATCAAACACTAAAAATAATAAAAATTACATCCAGATCTGTAGACCACCTAGCGACGACTACAAACACTGAAGCGAGCCAAAGGTGCGCCGCTGTCATCGTCCCTCCCTCGTCGGAGCTGGGCGAAACTTGTTGTAGTAGATAGTCGGAAATTCACCGTGCTAAGACCCCATAGGACCAACGCCCCAGAATAGTTACCGCCACTGGTGACGATTAGAGTAGATCAGAAGGATCCAATCTAAAGACATACGAACATAGACGAACAATGACCGGATCCGAGCAAATCCATCAAAGACAGATTCATCGGATACACACCTTCACATGCCCACCAATGATGCTGGACGCACCCCCATAATGGAGGGTAGGTGGGGAGAATCTTATTCCATCTTCAGGGAGCCGCTGCCGTCTCACCATCCTGAGCAGGACACGAACCCTAACAAAAGTCGAAGAAAGATTTAGAAACGAAGCCCTCCCACAGGCAAGGTTCGAGATCCACTCCACTACCATGGCCCTAAGGCCATTAGAGACGAGGCAGACCAGCGACAACGTCAGCGGAAGGCAGAGGAACCCCAGCTTTTTTGGAGGCGACGACTATCTCTCCATATGTGCCACACACATCAAGTCTCTCCTTTCAAAAGAAACTAGTTTAGGGATATATTTTTAGCGTAATGAGGAAGCTTTATTGATTAACTAGAATAGAGATACAAAGATTGTTTGGAAGATGCAGTCATCAGTATGTGTGACCAGTATGTGTCTCCTGTTTGAAAGGGTTATAGTTATAAATATGCATGCATTTGCATATTTATAACCATGATTCTTTTGAATTGTCCAACATTATCCATGGACAGCCCGAGTATGTGTTGATTGGGTTCGTTTTCCCATGCTCTGCTCCGAATCTGATGCAGAATTTCGACAGTGTCTCCTTGTTGTTCTTCGGGTACACATCCTCTCTGTTTATTGCCAAGACGTGTATCAGGAGAACAGCGGGGAGGTACTCTTTGTTATGGCAGGTGTTGAAAGATGGTGGGCGCGGGTCCAGAGAGCTCTGTGGGTACTTCTTCGGCGGCAGCCCATGGGAGGGGTACTTCCATTCCACGCCTACATCTCCAGAAAGAGTTCATAGACAGTTTGGGGACACCAGCAGGCACTTCTTCATCAGCGTTGTTGCCCACTAGGAGAGGAGGTCGGGGAGGGAAGAAGAGAGGTAGATCAGGACGTGGCCGCTGGAGAGGTAGGCAGGTTGCTACGCCTTCCTTGCCGCCACCCCTAGCTAATTCACCCGAGCATAGGACTGCTAGGGTGGACCCGTTTGAGGTGGAGGCTACGGGGACTCCGGACCATGAGCCTCGGGTCAACGGGCCTTCGGCCCATGAGACTCCGGTCCTAGAGGCTTCGGCCCACAAGACTCAGGAGCAGGACGGGGATCGGGCTACGTCCCAAGGTATGTCCGGATAGGGTACCTGGCCGGATCCGCCTAATGGGTCGAGTGACCATGCTGATGGTGGTGGGGATCAGTTTACTTCTAGTGAGGGTGAGGTGGTTGAGGGGGTCACCGTGTACCAGCATGGTGGTACACGGCTCCCTCCCCTACCGACGACCCGCGAGTAGAGGCCAGTGTTTAGGACTGATGGGGAGAAGTAAGTGCATTTACTCTTTTTGTAACTTTTGCCTTCACGTTTGTTCAAATATCTAATGTTGGGGAACGTAGTAATTTCAAAAAAATTCCTACGCACACGCAAGATCATGGTGATGCATAGCAACGAGACGGGAGAGTGTTGTCCACGTACCCTCGTAGACCGAAAGCGGAAGCGTTAGCACAACGCGGTTGATGTAGTCGTATGTCTTCACGATCCGACCGATCAAGTACCGAACGCACGGCACCTCTGAGTTCTGCACACGTTCAACTCAATGACGTCCCTCGAACTCTGATCCAGCCAAGTGTTGAGGGAGAGTTTCGTCAGCACGACAGCGTGGTGACGACGATGATGTTCTACCGACGCAGGGCTTCGCCTAAGCACCACTACAATATGATCGAGGTGGATTATGGTGGAGGGGCGCACCGCACACGGCTAAGAGATCAATTGTTGTGTCTATGGGGTGCCCCCTGCCCCCGTATATAAAGGAGCAAGGGGGAGGCGGCCGGCCAGGGAGAGGCGCGCCAAGGGAGGACTCCTCCTATTCCTAGTAGGAGTAGGAGAGGGGGAAGGAAAGGGAGAGGGGGAGAAGGAAAGAGGGGGCCGGCCCCCTTGCCCTAAACCAATTCGGTTTGGGCCTTAGGCGGGCGCGCCCCACACTCCCCTTGTTGCCCTCTATTTCCACTAAGGCCCATGTAGGCCCATTAAGCCCCCGAGGGGTTCCGGTAACCTTCCGGTACTCCGGTAAAATCCCGATTTCACCCGAAACACTTCTGATATCCAAACATAGGCTTCCAATATATCAATCTTCATGTCTCGACCATTTCGAGACTCCTTGTCATGTCCGGGATCATATCCGAGACTCCGAACAACCTTCGGTACATCAAAACATCTAAACTTGTAATATAACCGTCATCGAAACGTTAAGCGTGTGGACCCTACGGGTTCGAGAACTATGTAGACATGACCGAGACATGTCTCCGGTCAATAACCAACAGCGGAACCTAGATGTTCATATTGGCTGCCACATATTCTATGAAGATCTTTATCGGTCAAACCGCATAACAACATACGTTGTTCCCTTTGTCATCGATATGTTACTTGCCCGAGATTTGATCGTCGGTATCTCAATACATAGTTCAATCTCGTTACCGGCAAGTATCTTTACTCGTTCTATAATACATCATCCCGCAACTAACTCATTAGTTGCAATGCTTGCAAGGCTTAAGTGATGTGCATTACTGAGAGGGCCCAGAGATACATCTCCGACAATCGGAGTGACAAATCCTAATCTTGAAATACGCCAACCCAACAAGTACCTTCGGAGACACCTGTAGAGCACCTTTATAATCACCCAGTTACGTTGTGACGTTTGGTAGCACACAAAGTGTTCCTTCGATAAATGGGGGTTACATAATCTCATAGTCATAGGAACATGTATAAGTCATGAAGAAAGCAATATCAACAAACTAAACGATCAAGTGCTAAGCTAACGTAATGGGTCAAGTCAATCACATCATACTCCAAATGATGTGATCCTGTTAATCAAATGAAAACTCATGTCTATGGTTAGGAAACATAACCATCTTTGATCAACGAGCTAGTCAAGTAGAGGCATACTAGTGACACTCTGTTTGTCTATGTATTCACACGTGTATTATGTTTCCGGTTAAAACAATTCTAGCATGAATAATAAACATTTATCATGATATAAGGAAATAAATAATAACTTTATTGTTGCCTCTAGGGCATATTTCCTTCAGCCTCCCACTTGCTCTAGAGTCAATAATCTAGTTCACATCGCGATGTGATTTAATACCAATAGTTCACATCACCATGTGATTAACACCTATAGTTCACATCGACATGTGACCAACGCCCAAAGGGTTTACTAGAGTCAATAATCTAGTTCACATCGCTATGTGATTAACACCCAAAGAGTACTAAGGTGTGATCATGTTTTGCTTGTGAGAGAAGTTTAGTTAACGGGTCTGCTACATTCAGATCCGTAAGTATTTTGCAAATTTCTATGTCAACAATGCTCTGCACGGAGCTACTCTAGCTAATTTCTCCCACTTTCAATATTTATCCAGATTGAGATTTCGAGTCATCTGGGTCATTGTCAAAATTTGCATCGACGTAACCCTTTACGACGAACCTTTTTGTCACCTCCATAATCGAGAAACATATCCTTATTCCACTAAGGATAATTTTGACCGATGTCCAGTGATCTACTCCTAGATCACTATTGTACTCCCTTGCCAAAAACAGTGTAGGGTATACAATAGATCTGGTACATAGCATGGCATATTTTATAGAACCCATGGCCAAGGCATAGGGAATGACTTTCATTCTCTTTCTATCTTCTGCCGTGGTCGGGCTTTGAGTCTTACTCAGTTTCACACCTTGTAACACAGGCAAGAACTCTTTCTTTGACTGTTCCATTTTGAAGTACTTCAAAATCTTGTCAGGGTATGTACTCATTGAAAAACTTATCAAGCATCTTGATCTATCTCTATAGATCTTGATGCTCAATATGTAAGCAGATTCACCGAGGTCTTTCTTTGAAAAACTCCTTTCAAACACCCCTTTATGCTTTGCAGAATAATTCTACATTATCTCCGATCAACAATATTTCATTCACATATACTTATCAGAAATGTTGTAGTGCTCCCACTCACTTTCTTGTAAATACAGGCTCCACCGCAAGTCTGTATAAAACTATATGCTTTGATCAACTTATCAAAGCGTATATTCCAACTCCAAGATGCTTGCACCAGTCCTTAGATGGATCGCTGGAGCTTGCATATTTTGTTAGCACCTTTAGGATTGACAAAACCTTCTGGTTGCATCATATACAACTCTTCTTTAATAAATCCATTAAGGAATGCAATTTTGTTTATCCATTTGCCAGATTTCATAAAATGCGGCAATTGCTAACATGATTTGGACAGACTTAAGGATAGATACGAGTGAGAAACTCTCATCGTAGTCAATACCTTGAACTTGTCGAAAAACCTTTTGCGACAATTCTAGCTTTGTAGATAGTAACACTACTATCAGCGTCCGTCTTCCTCTTGAAGATCCATTTAATCTCAATGGCTCGCCAATGATTGGGCAAGTCAATCAAAGTCCATACTTTGTTCTCATACATGGATCTCATCTCAGATTTCATGGCCTCAAGCCATTTCGTGGAATCTGGGCTCATCATCTCTTCCTCATAGTTGTTAGGTTCGTCGTGGTCAAGTAACATGACCTCCAGAACAGGATTACCGTACCACTCTGGTGCGGATCTCACTATGGTTTACCTACGAGGTTCGGTAGTAACTTGATCTGAAGTTACATGATCATCATCATTAGCTTCCTCACTAATTGGTGTAGTAGTCATAGGAATAGATTTCTGTGATGAACTACTTTCCAATAAGGGAGTAGGTACAGTTACCTCATCAAGTTCTACTTTCCTCCCACTCACTTCTTTCGAGAGAAACTCCTTCTCTAGAAACGATCCATTCTCAGCAATGAATATCTTGCCTTCGGATCTGTGATAGAAGGTGTACCCAACATTTTCTTTTGGGCATCCTATGAAGACGCACTTCTCCGATTTGGGTTTGAGCTTATCAGGTTGAAACTTTTTCACATAAGCATTGCAACCTCAAACTTTAAGAAACGACAGCTTAGGTTTCTTGCCAAACCATAGTTCATACAGTGTCGTCTCAACGGATTTAGATGGTGCCCTATTTAACGTGAATGTAGCTGTCTCTAATGCATAACCCCAAAACGATAGTGGTAAATTGGTAAGAGACATCATAGATCGCACCATATCTAATAAAGTACGGTTACGATGTTCGGACACACCATTACACTGTGGTGTTCCAGGTGGCATGAGTAGTGAAACTATTTCACATTGTTTTAACTCAAGGCCAAACTCGTAACTCAAATATTTTACTTCTGCGATCATACCGTAGAAACTTTTATTTTTGTTACGATGATTCTCCACTTCAGTCTTAAATTCTTTGAACTTTTCAAATGTTTCAGACTTGTGTTTCATCAAGTAGATATACTCATATCTACTCAAATCATCTATGAATATCAGAAAATAATGATACCTGCCGCGAGCCTCAATATTCATCGGACCACATACATCGGTATGTATGATTTCCAACAAATCTGTTGCTCGCTCCATTGTTCCGGAGAACGGAGTCTTAGTGATCTTGCCCGTGAGAGCATCAACTGATTCATAATCAAGTGATTCCAAAATCCCATTAGCATGGATTTTCTTCATGCGCTTTACACCAATATGACCTAAACGGCAGTGCCACAAATAAGTTGCACTATCATTATTAACTTTGCATATTTTGGCTTCAATATTATGAAAATGTGTATCACCATGATCGAGATCCAACAAACCATTTTCATTCGGTTATGACCATAGAAGGTTTTATTCATGTAAACAGAACAACAATTATTCTCTAACTTACATGAATAATCGTATTGCAATAAACATGATCCAATCATATTCATGCTCAACGCAAACACTAAATAACATTTATTTTAGGTTTAACACTAATCCCGAAAGTATAGGGAGTGTGCGATGATGATCATATCAATCTTGGAACCATTTCCAATACACATCGTCACTTCACCCTTAACTAGTCTCTGTTCATTCTGCAACTCCCATTTTGAGTTACTATTCTTAGCAACTGAACTAGTATCAAATACTAAGGGGTTGCTATAAACACTAATGAAGTACACATCAATAACGTGTATATCAAATATACCTATGTTCACTTTGCCATCCTTCTTATCCGCCAATTACTTGGGGTAGTTCCGCTTCCAGTGACCAGTCCCTTTGCAGTAGAAGCACTCAGTTTCAGGCTTAGGTCCAGACTTGGGTTTTTTTCACTTGCGCAGCAACTTGCTTGCCGTTCTTCTTGAAGTTCCCCTTTCTTCCCATTGTACCTTTACTTGAAACTAGTGGTTTTGTTTACCATCAACACTTGATGCTTTTCTTGATTTCTACCTTCGTCGATTTCAGCATCACAAAGAGCTTGGGAATCGTTTCCATTATCCCTTGCATATTATAGTTCATCACGAAGTTCTACTAACTTGGTGATGGTGACTAGAGAATTCTGTCAATCACTATTTTATCTGGAAGATTAACTCCCACTTGATTCAAGCGATTGTAGTACCCAGACAATCTAAGCACATGCTCACTGCTTGAGCTATTCTCCTCCATCTTTTAGCTATAGAACTTGTTGGAGACTTCATATCTCTCAACTCGGGTATTTGCTTGAAATATTAACTTCAACTCCTGGAACATCTCAAATGGTCCATGACATTCAAAACCTCTTTGAAGTCCCGATTCTAAGCCGTTTAAGCATGATGCACTAAACTATCAAGTAGTCATCATATTGAGCTAGTCAAACGTTCATAACATCTGCATCTGCTCCTGTAATAGGTTTGTCACCTAGCGGTGCATCGAGGACATAATTCTTCTGTGCAGCAATGAGGATAAACCTCAGATCACGGATCCAATCCGCATCATTGCTACTAACATCTTTCAACTTAGTTTCTCTAGGAACATATCAAAAATATAACAAGGGAGCTAAACACGAGCTATTGATCTACAACATAGATATGCCAATACTACCAGGACTAAGTTCATGATAAATTTAAGTTCAATTAATCATATTACTTAAGAACTCCCACTTAGATAAACATCCCTCTAATCCTCTAAGTGATCACGTGATCCATATCAACTAAACCATGTCCGATCATCACGTGAGATGGAGTAGTTTCAATGGTGAACATCACTATGTTGATCATATCTACTATATGATTCATGCTCGACCTTTCGGTCTCAGTGTTCCGAGGCCATATCTGTTATATGCTAGGCTCGTCAAGTTTAACCTGAGTATTCCGCGTGTGCAACTATTTTGCACCCGTTGTATTTGAACGTAGAGCCTATCACACCCGATCATCACGTGGTGTCTCAGCATGAAGAACTTTCGCAACGGTGCATACTCAGGGAGAACACTTGTACCTTGATAATTAGTGAGAGATCATCTTATAAAGCTACCGTCGAACTAAGCAAAATAAGATGTATAAAAGATAAACATCACATGCAATCAAAATATGTGACATGATATGGCCATCATCATCTTGTGCCTTTGATCTCCATCTCCAAAGCATCGTCACGATTTCCATCATCACCGGCATGACATCATGATCTTCATCATCTTAATCTATATCAATGTGTCGTCACATGGTCGTCTCGCCAACTATTGCTCTTGCAACTATTGCTATCACATAGCAATAAAGTAAAGCAATTATTTAGCGCTTGCATCTTATGCAATAAAGAGACAACCATAAGCCTTCTGCCAGTTGCCGATAACTTCAACAAAACATGATCATCTTATACAAGAACTTATATCTCATCACGTCTTGACCATATCACATCACAACATGCCCTGCAAAAACAAGTTAGACGTCCACTATTTTGTTGTTGCAAGTTTTACGTGGCTGCTACGGGCTGAGCAAGAACCGTTCTTACCTACGCATCAAAACCACAACGATAGTTTGTCAAGTTAGTGCTGTTTTAACCTTCTCAAGGACCGGGCGTAGCCACACTCAGTTCAACTAAAGTTGGAGAAACTGACACCCGCTAGTCACCTGTGTGCATAGCACGGCGGTAAAACCAGTCTCGCATAAGCGTACCATAATGTCGGTCCGGGCCGCTTCATCAAACAATACCGCCGAACCAAAGTGTGACATGCTGGTAAGCAGTATGACTTATATCGCCCACAACTCACTTGTGTTCTACTCATGCATATTACATCAACGCATAAAACCTGGCTCGGACGCCACTGTTGGGGAACGTAGTAATTTCAAAAAAATTCCTACGCACATGCAAGATCATGGTGATGCATAGCAACGAGAGGGGAGAGTGTTGTCCATGTACCCTCGTAGACCGAAAGCGGAAGCATTAGCACAACGCGGTTGATATAGTCGTATGTCTTCATGATCTGACCGGTCAAGTACCGAACGCACGGCACCTCTGAGTTCTGCACACGTTCAACTTGATGACGTCCCTCGAACTCCGATCCAGCCGAGTGTTGAGGGAGAGTTTTGTCAGCATGACGGCATGGTGACGATGATGATGTTCTACCGACACAGGGCTTCGCCTAACCACCGCTACGATATGATCGAGGTGGATTATGGTGGAGGGGGGCACCGCACATGGGTAAGAGATCAATTGTTGTGTCTATGGGGTGCCCCCTGCCCCCGTATATAAAGAAGCAAGGGGGGAGGCGGCCGGCCAGGGAGAGGCGTGCCAAGGGGGAGTCCTACTCCCACTAGGAGTAGGACTCCTCCTATTCCTAGTAGGAGTAGGAGAGGGGGAAGGAAAGGGAGAGGGGGAGAAGGAAAGAGGGGGCCGGCCCCCTTGCCCTAAACCAATTCGGTTTGGGCCTTGGGGGGCGCGCCCCACACTCCCCTTGTTGCCCTCTATTTCCACTCAGGCCCATGTAGGCCCATTAAGCCCCCGGGGGGTTCCGGTAACCTCCCGGTACTCCGGTAAAATCCCGATTTCACCCGGAACACTTCCGATATCCAAACATAGGCTTCCAATATATCAATCTTCATGTCTCGACCATTTCGAGACTCCTCATCATGTCCGGGATCACATTCGGGACTCCGAACAACCTTCGGTACATCAAAACATATAAACTCATAATATAACCGTCATCGAAATGTTAAGCGTGCGGACCCTACGGGTTTGAGAACTATGTAGACATGACCGAGACATGTCTCCGGTCAATAACCAACAGTGGAACCTCGATGTTCATATTGGCTCCCACATATTCTACGAAGATCTTTATCGGTCAAACCGCGTAACAACATACATTGTTCCCTTTGTCATCGGTATGTTACTTGCCCGAGATTCGAACGTCGGTATCTCAATACCTAGTTCAATCTCATTACCGACAGGTCTCTTTACTCGTTCTGTAATACATCATCCCGCAACTAACTCATTAGTTGAAATGCTTGCAAGGCTTAAGTGATGTGTATTACCGAGAGGGCCCAGAGATACCTCTCCAATAATCGAAGTGACAAATCCTAATCTCGAAATACGCCAACCCAACAAGTACCTTCAGAGACACCTGTAGAGCACCTTTATAATCACCCAGTTATGTTGTGACGTTTGGTAGCACACAAAGTGTTCCTCCGGTAAACGGGAGTTGCATAATCTCATAGTCATAGGAACATGTATAAGTCATGAAGAAAGCAATAGCAACAAACTAAACGATCAAGTGCTAAGCTAACGGAATGGGTCAAGTCAATCACATCATTCTCCTAATGATGTGATCCCATTAATCAAATGACAACTCATGTCTATGGTTAGGAAACATAACCATCTTTGACCAACGAGCTAGTCAAGTAGAGGCATACTAGTGACACTCTATTTGTCTATGTATTCACACATGTATTATGTTTCCGATTAATACAATTCTAGCATGAATAATAAACATTTATCATGATATAAGGAAATAAATAATAACTTTATTATTGCCTCTAGGGCATATTTCCTTCATCTAATGCGTTGGCCTTGTCATACTACATGGTTGGCTACACGCCAGTGGAGTCCGTAAGCTCAACAACGTCCTTGGTGTGATTTGTCGGCAAAATTTCCCGAGGTTTATCACGTTGCCCAGTGAGGGTCAGCTTCCACAGCTAGGATTGATATAGGAGCACTACTTGGCTTCCCAAGCCCCGTCGGAGGAGATGATCGATGGTGGCTTGTGCCACATGAGGGCCGAGATGGTGATCAGAAGCTTTTGGGTAATTTCTCCTTTACACAATTAAAAATTAACAATAGCTAGTTATTGTACTAACCAGTGTTGTCTCATTTGATTGCAGACCTTCTATAGGTGTGAGGAGGGATACGAGGAGGACGGGCAAAGGTTATCCATATCGAGTGCAAGGGCCTATTACAAAACTTACAGCACGAGGCTCGGCCGCAGGCTGTTCGAGACTACTACGACGCGCGTGGTATTAAGAATGACAAGCCATTGTGCCGCGAAAAGTTTCTGAAGAAGCATTAGTACATGAAGGTAATTACCTATTCTTAAGGCCTTGTTCTTAGTTTCCTTAATTTGATTCGTAGGCCTAGGGCTCAATTTTCTCTTTACTAACTTAGGTGCCCCCGAGATGGTGTGCGGATAAGATGGATTGTTGGGAGGCGTTGGTGGATGAGTGGTGCACAGACCACTGGCGATTCATCCAAAACAATGCCAAGGATCGGCGTGCCCAAATGGTTGGTGTGCCACAGCATCAAGGCAGCGCCAACTTATATCAATTCGGGCGGAACTGGGTATGTGGTTTGCTTCATGATTCATGCATTTCATCCTTCATGCTAGCTTGAGCCCTTTACTAATACTCTGTTCCTCTCTTTTAGGCGCGACACAATAACATGGAGGTGCCAAAGGTGTACGACCTCTATGCCATGGCCCATATTTTCTCATACAAGAAGGCCAAGGGATTCTCTGAGTCTGATCTCAATCATCCAGAAAACTTCACCAACATCTCCTCCCACCACAAGCTCGTGAGGTACAACATGGAGGTGAAGGCGAGGAAATGGGAGGACTATAACCCGAGCAAGAATCCTATTGATCCAGAGCTGCTGGTGATATCTGGTGGCGGGAGGCCCCGTGGCTCGATAGCCATTGGAGATGGACTGTTTAACACCCCGGATGTAACTTTCCATATTTGTACTCCAACTCTTGCCGTTTCCGGCGTTAAGTTATTTTATTTTCTCGGGTTCGGGTCTTTGTCTCTGTGTGTTGTTGTCTTGGTCATGCATCTCATATCATGTCATCATGTGCATTGCATTTGCATACGTGTTCGTCTCATGCATTCGAGCATTTTCCCCGTTGTCCGTTTTGCATTCCGGCGCTTCATTCTCCTCCGGTGGTCTTTTCTAGCTTTCTTTCGTGTGTGGGGATTAAACATTTCCGAATTGGACCGAGACTTGCCAAGCGGCCTTGGTTTACTACCGGTAGACCGCCTGTCAAGTTTCGTACCATTTGGACTTCGTTTGATACTCCAACGGTTAACCGAGGGACCGAAAAGGCCTCGTGTGTGTTGCATCCCAACACCCCTCCAATTTGGCCCAAAACCCACCAAACTTTGCTCCATGTCCTAGAGTGTTCGATCACGATCGCGTGGCCGAAAACCACACCTCATTTGGACTCTCCTAGCTCCCTCTATGCCTATATATACACCCCCCATTCGAAATTCCCGGATCCTCTTCCCCCTAACCCTAGATCCGCCGCCGCCGGACAAAATCTGCCGGGCCGGACATGTCCAACCCGAGCCCCGCCGCCACGTGTCCGCCTCCCACTGGCCGCCGCCGCCGCCCCACATCGCCGCGCCGCCAGCCCGCGAAGCCCGGGGCGGGCCCTCCCCGGCCCGCATCGCCCAGCCGCCGCCCTCCTCTTT
>NC_041388.1:142413758-142423175 GCF_002162155.2 Triticum dicoccoides | reverse complement strand
CCGCGGGGCCCTGCGCCGCCGCCCCGGTCGCCGGCGACCTCGCCTCCGCCGGCCTCGTCCTCGTTGGCCGCCGTCCTTGCCCCGCCGTGCTACAGTGCACGCCGCCGTGAACAGTGCCCCGGCCGCGCCTCGGTTTCCGTGCAACCCTAGATCTGGGTTGTTTTTTTCTCTAAGTCATTAAATTTTCAGTCCAAGTTGCTCCGTTCGAGGCTCCGTAACTTTGCATCCGTAGCTCCGATTCATGCATATAGCATATCAAAATGTTCATCCCAGAGAGTACATCATTACATTCCATTCCATCATTTTCATTAGAGTCTGTCTTGATGCCCGAAATGCTGTTAGAAGGAGGCTTCGTGAGTTAATTGTCAGATCTGCTAGTTCATCTTAGACATTTGTCATTTTTGCCATGATTAATGCGTGCATGTTATGCCCGTGAGTTCTTCATATGTTTTGTTAAGGATTTTGTCTTCTTTCCAGAGGTGCAACCCATGCATTTTTTTGATGTGTGTGGTGACTTGTGCAAGCTTGCAAAGTGAGGCACCCGGTAAATCTGTTTTCAGGGACTTAGTAGTTTTCACAAAGTCTGGGATTATTTAGTTCATGATGCCATATGTCCATGTTGTTTCCTAGTGATCCGTGCCTCTTTTGAGGATGATCAGTAAAGGAGTTTTGTTAATCTTGTTATGCTCTATCCATCCATGTCTTTTTTTGCAATTATGGAGCACCCTAAATTGAGTCAATCGAGCTCTATTTTTGCTTCATTGTGAATCTGGGCAGATCGTCAACTAGTTTGCGATTTTGCCGATGTTATTGTAGTTGATCCGTGCATGCTATGCCATTGTTCTTGCCATGTCTAGCTTGTATTTTGTGCCTTCTTTACGGGTGTATGCTTGCCTTGCCATGACTGGCACCATAGTGAGTGCATCGAGCTCGTTTACATGCCTTCGTGAGTTATGTTTCAGCATGTCCCAGTTTTCACTAAGTCTGAAAACTGATTATGTTTTGCTATGTTCGTGTGCTTGTTAGTATATTTTGTGATCCCTTTTGGCTCAAGGTCACTAAGGGACTTTTGTTAAGCTTGTTGAGTAGCTCCATGCCATGTCTTTCTTTTTCATGTTCAGGTCCTGTAGCATGTTGTTTTGATGCTCCGAAGAGGGCTTCATGATCTGAAATTTCAGACAAGTGTTAATTTCACTAAGTCTGAGATCTGTTTTGCATTTGCGTTTTTGCCATGCTTGTTTGAACCTTATAATGGATGATTTGGCCGTAGCTCAGTGATAGACTTTTGTTAAGCATCTTGTGTGCATCCCTGCCATGTATTTTGTTGTCATGTTTGGTGGCTGTAGCATGTTCATTTCGTTGCATTTAGATGCCTACTTGCTGTAAATCGCAGACCGGTGTCATTCTTAAATCGCTTGCCATTTCCAAACCGTAACTCCGATTCCGGCGTTCTTTATACCGTTTTCAAGCGATTTCATCCCATCTTTCCAGTGGCGCACTTGGATTTCCAAGTTGAGGCCAGGTTCATGCATTTCCTGTCATATCCTGCATTTTGCATCCCGCATCGCATCCCGCATAGCATGTCATCATTGCATCTTTTTGTTTGAGTTTGCACGTGGTTGATTGTATCCTTGTTGCTTGTTTGTCTTGTTTGGGTAGAGCCGGGAGACGAGTTCACTAACGAGGAGCCCGTTGACTTTGCTTTTGAGGATCCAGTCAACTCTGACAACTGTGCAGGCAAGATGATCATACCCTCGAAATCACTACTATCTTTGCTATGCTAATTTGCTCGCTCTTTTGCTATGCCAATGCTATGATGCCTACCTTTTGCTTGTCAGCCTCCCAATTGCCATGTTGAACCTCTAACCCACCATTGTCCTAGCAAACCGTTGATTGGCTATGTTACCGCTTTGCTAAGCCCCTCTTATAGCGTTGCTAGTTGCAGGTGAAGTTTGGAGGCGTTCCTTGTTGGAACATTTATTTACTTGTTGGGATATCATTATATTGCTATGTTATCTTAATGCATCTATATACTTGGCAAAGGGTGGAAGGCTCGGCCTCTCGCCTAGTGTTTTGTTCCACTCTTGCCGCCCTAGTTTCCGTCATATCGGTGTTATGTTCCCGGATTTTTGTGTTCCTTACGCGGTTGGGTTATAATGGGAACCCCTTAATATTTCGCCTTGATTAAAGCTTGTCCAGCAATGCCCAACGTTGGTTTTACCATTTGCCACCTAGCCTTTTCTTCCCTTGGGTTCTGCAGACTCAAGGGTCATCTTATTTTAACCCCTCCAGGCCAGTGCTCCTCTGAGTGTTGGTCCACCTGTCAGCTGCCGGTGGCCACCAGGGGCAACTCTGGGCTGGCCTACCCGTACCTAAGACAATCTGAGTGTGCCCTGAGAAAGAGATATGTGCAACTCCTATCGGGATTCGTCGGCACATTCGGGCGGTGTTGCTGGTCTTGTTTTAACCTGTCAAAGTGTCTTGAGTTACCGAGATACCGAGTCTGATCGGAACGTCTTGGGAGGAGGTCTATTCCTTCGTTGACCGTGAGAGCTTCTCATGGGCTAAGTTGGGACTCCCCTGCAGGGATTGAACTTTCGAAAGCCGTGCCCGCGGTTATGGGCAGATGGGAATTTGTTAATGTCCGGTTGTAGACAACTTGAACCTTAATTAATTAAAATGAATCAGCTGAGTGTGTTACCGTGATGGCCTCTTCTCGACGGAGTCCGGGAAGTGGACACGGTGTTGGAGTAATGTTTGCGCAGGTTGTTCTCTAGCTTCTCGCTCGTGCCTTGCCTCCTCTTCTCGCTCTCTTTTGCGAATAAGTTAGCCACCATACTTGCTAGTCGCTTGCTGCAGCTCCACTCATATTTTACCTTGCCACACCTATAAGCTTAAATAGTCTTGATCGCAAGAGTGCGAGATTGCTGAGTCCCCGTGGCTCACAGATTACTATTACACCAGATGCAGGGCCTGATGATTCCGCTCCAGGAGACGCGTATGAGCTCAAGTGCGAGTTCGACGAAGACTCTCAGCGATACTATGTTTCCTTTCCCGATGATCAATAGTGGTGCCCAGTTGGGGGTGATTGGGACCATGTTGCATGTTGGGTTCTCTTTTATTTTGGCGCCGTAGTCGGGCCATGAGTGTTTGGATGATGTAATGTTATTTATGTTCTTGATTGACGTGGCGAGTGTAAGCCAACTATGTTCTCCCCTCTATTATTCATATTACATGGGATGTTGTGAAGATTGCCTAACTTGCGACATATGCCTTCAATGCAATTATGTCTCTAAGTCGTGCCTCGACACGTGGGAGCTATAGTCGCATCGAGGGTGTTACAAGTTGGTATCAGAGCCTTCCCCGACCTTAGGAGCCCCATTGCTTGATTGTTTTTAGCGGCCGAGTTGTGTCTAGAAAAATGTTTTGAGTCTTTAGGAATTATATATCGGAGAGATTAGGAATTCTTTTTACTTCCCAGTCTCCTCATCGCTCTGGTAAGGCATCCTGACGTAGAGTTTTGACTCTTCTCTTCTCAAATTTCACTAAAAAAATTTAGGATCACGCGAGTATCTTGGAATCGTTCCGATGGCTTATGATGAGAACATTGTCTTGGTGCCTCCTGTCAGGGGTTTAGTGGAAGTGTCCCGGGGAGTTGAGCTCTGAGGTGTTGTCATCATAATTTTATCGTTGCAATTCTGGAATACTTGAGATATTTTTGCCGACATCGAAAATCTCTTTTATGCAGTTCGTTGGTGAGATAACCTCGACGCCACCCAGTACTGGGGCGGGAGTTCGGGAGTATCGCCATAACTTGTATAACGGATGGTTTTCGAAGGTTGAGGTAGATGGTTTCCGAAGGTTTCTTGGTTATGTGTTGAAGGATGGATACAGCTGGATGTAGGATTTGCTAGTTTGGGTGAGATATTATGCTTCCCCTGTATCCCCAACACCTGATTGCATAACCGGAAAAGTTCGGGAGTTTCATAGGTGGGGATTCTAGTAGCTCTAGTTCTTCTTCCATGGATATTGGTTTGAGATTTGGATTTCTTACCGATTATTCGTTCTTGATCCGTACCTTGTTGATTTATTTCTCTACCTTAATTCTACGTGGCTTCTCAATTTATGGATATGTGACCATTTTAAGAGGAATGCATTCGTCCATTTTGTTCGGATGTGAAGACTATATGTTGCAATTTTCATTCCGTTGGATTCAGCTTCAATATTTCGTCTGTCAATGTGCTAATGGTGGTCAACCTCTTCAGGATGGCTCCTCCAACGCGCATGACTCCGAATCCTGATCCGCCACCACCTCCACCTCCTCCGGAGGCATGGCAAGTTGTGATGGCCGCAACCAATGCAAACACACAGCTGATCATGCAAATTCTTCAAGAGCGCAATCAAGGCAGTCAAGGGAATCAAGGCAGCAATCAGAGTCACTTTGCTACACTCAACCAGTTCCTTGCTAACGGGCCAAAGACTTTCAGCAATTGTGTTGAGGCAACTGATGCTGACGATTGGCTTGTGGATCTGTGTAAGCATTTCGAGTGCAGTAACGTCAGGCCTGAGGACTTTGTCAAGTTCGCTTCCTCCCAACTCAAAGATCAAGCTGCAGAATGGTTCCAGCAGTACGAGGACTCTAGAGGTGGACGTGTTATCACTTGGGATGATTTCCGTCGAGATTTCCGAGCTCATCATATTCCCAGAGTGTGGTTCAAAGCAAGCGTGAGGAATTCCGCAATCTGAAGCAAGGCTCTTTGTCTGTCTATGACTACAACAAGTTGTTCCAGAAGCTTGCCCGCTTTGCCAAGCAAGACGTCCCTGATGAGAAGAGCATGATATATCAGTTCAGGGGTGGTCTCAGAGAAGATATTCAGCTCGCTCTTGTTCTCTTTGAGCCCTTGGGGTACGATGAGTTCTACAACATGGCACTGAAGCAAGAGGCTGCTCAGTTGAGGTGTGATGCTTCCAAGAAGCGAGTCATAGATGTTACTCCTTCCTCTACTCAAGTGGCCAAGCAGCAGAAGTTTTGGCTTCCTCCTCCTCCGTTCCGTCAGCCGTATCAGCAGAAGAGCAAAGGTGGTAGTGGTTCTTCCCACCCACCCAACCCTAGCTTTCAGAACAAGACTTCGTCTCAAGCTCCAAGATCGAGTGCTCCATATCACCGTCCGCTTTCAGAGGTCACGTGCAACAAGTGCCAATAGAAGGGTCACTATGCCAACAAGTGTTTCAACCAGAGGCGTCTTCCTCCTCCTCCTCCTCCTGTCAGATCGGCAAGTACAGTTGTGGTCAAGCATAACCCCAAGCATGCCAAGGTCAATTTGATGAATGCAGCTCAGGCAGAGGACTCGTCAGATGTGATCATGGGTAACCTTCCTGTTAATGATATTCCTGCAAAAGTTCTTTTTGACACGGGTGCATCGCATTGTTTCATCTCGAGACCGTTTTCATCTAAGCATGGTTTGCCTTTGCAAATTTTGCCTAGTCCTTTAGCAGTTGTCTCTCCCAGTAAGCGCATGCAGGCTAAGTCCATTGTTCCGGATGTTACTATCACTTTGGGTGACTACAAGTTTCTATCTTCTCCAACGGTTCTCGGTGACTCGGATATTGATCTTATTCTCGGGATGGATTGGCTTTCTAAGCACAAGGCTCAGCTTGATTGTGCAGCCAGGCAGATTCAATTGACTCATTTGCCTGAGGATGTAATTGTCTTTGCCGCTCGTGATGATACTATCCGTCTGTTTTCTCTCAATGAGAAGGGTGAATTGGATGCCATCTCTCAAATTCCAGTCGTTTGCGAATATCAAGACGTCTTTCCAGAAGAGCTTCCAGGAATGCCTCCGCACCGGCCAGTTGAATTCGTTATTGATCTTGAGCCTGGCACGGAACCTGTGTGCAAACGTCCTTACAAGCTCGGACCTGAAGAGTTGAAAGAGCTGAAGAAGCAACTTGATATGCAAGAAAAAATGGGTCTTATCCGGCCTAGTTCTTCTCCGTGGGGTTGTGGTGTTCTTTTTGTGAAGAACAAGGATGGAATGGACTGACTTTGTGTTGATTACCGTCCAGTGAATAAGAAGACCATCAAGAACAAATACCCACTTCCCAACATCAATGAGCTGTTCGAACAACTCAAAGGTGCCCAAGTATTCTCCAAGCTTGATCTCCATATGGGTTATCACCAGGTTCGCATTCGTGAAGAAGATATTCCCAAGACAGCATTCAGAACAAGCTTTGGTTCATATGAATACACTGTCATGTCTTTTGGCCTTGCCAACACTCCTCCGACGTTCTCTCGCATGATGAACTTCATCTTCAATGCCTACACCAATGACTTCGTTTTGGTCTATCTCGACGACATTCTGGTTTTCTCCAAGAACAAGGAAGATCATGCCAAGCACTTGCATTTGGTTCTCGATAAGCTCAGGGAACATCAGTTCTACGCCAAGTTCTCCAAGTGTGAATTTTGGCTCGATGAGGTTCTTTATCTTGGTCATATCATCTCTGCCAAGGGCATTGCCGTGAATCCTGAGAAGGTGTCTGCAATTGTGAATTGGGAACCTCCTCAGAACGTGAAGCAACTCCGCAGTTTTCTCGGTCTCGCAAGCTATTGCCGAAGATTCGTTGAAAACTTTTCTAAGATCGCGAAGCCTCTCTCTAATCTTCTCCAGAAGCACGTCAAGTACGTTTGGTCTCCGGAGTGTGATATTGCTTTCAACACTTTGAAAGAGAAGTTGATCACTGCTCCAGTTCTGACTCCGCCTGATGAATCCAAGCCATACGAGGTCTTTTGTGATGCCTCTCTCCAAGGTCTTGGCGCAGTATTGATGCAAGAGAAGAAAGTTGTTGCTTATACATCTCGCCAGTTGAATCCTAATGAGAAGAACTACCCCACTCATGATCTCGAGTTGGCGGCAGTTGTGCATGCTCTTTTGACTTGGAGACATCTTCTATTGGGAAGAAAAGTGGACATTTTCACTGATCACAAGAGTCTCAAGTACATCTTCACTCAGCCTAATCTCAACCTCAGGCAAACTCGTTGGGTCGAAATGATTCAAGAGTATAATCCGAGTATTGAGTATACTCCAGGCAAGGCCAATGTGATTGCTAACGCTTTGAGCAGAAAGGCCTACTGCAACAGTCTGATTCTCAAGCCTTATCAACCCGAGCTTTGTGAAGCTTTCTGCAAACTTAATCTGCAAGTTGTTCCTCAAGGTTTCCTCGCCAACCTTCAAGTCTCTCCTACCTTAGAAGACCAGATTCGCCAAGCCCAGCTTCTTGATGCTATGGTGAAAAAGGTGAAGATTGGGATTGCCAAGAGTCAGCCCAAGTACAAGTGCTACCGCCTTGATGACAAGGACACTCTCTTCTTCGAGGATCGTATTGTTGTGCCCAAAGGTGACCTCCGTAAAGTGATCATGAACGAGGCTCACAATTCTCTCCTCTCCATCCACCCTGGGAGCACGAAGATGTATCGGGACCTTAAGCAAGCTTATTGGTGGACTCGAATGAAGCGCGAGATCGCTCAATTCGTGAATGAATGTGATGTCTGCAGAAGAGTGAAGGCAGAACACCAAAGGCCAGCAGGTCTCCTCCAACCTCTTGCCATTCCAGAATGGAAGTTTGACCACATTGAGATGGACTTCGTGACTGGGTTTCCAAAGTCCAAGCGTGGCAATGATGCTATATTCGTTGTCATCGACAAACTCACCAAAGTGGCTCATTTTCTGCCTATCAAAGAGTCGATCACTACAGCTCAATTGGCAGAACTCTATACCTCTCGTATTGTCTCTCTGCACGGTATTCCTCAAGTGATCTCTTCAGACCGTGGCAGCATCTTTACCTCGAAATTTTGGGATTCTTTCCAGAAGGCCATGGGCACCAACATCCGCTTCAGCACAGCTTTCCATCCTCAAACAAGCGGTCAAGTCGAGCGTGTCAACCAGATTCTTGAAGATATGCTCAGGGCTTGTGTGATCTCCTTCGACATGAAGTGGGAGGATTATCTTCCTTATGCTGAATTCTCCTACAACAACAGTTTTCAAGCAAGTTCGGGCAAGGCCCCTTTTGAAATTCTGTATGGCGGGAAGTGCCGTACCCCTCTCAACTGGTCTGAAACCGGTGAACGTCAGCTTTTGGGTAATGACTTAATCACAGAGGCAGAAGAAATGTGCAAAGTCATTCGTGATAACCTCAAAGCAGCCCAATCCCGCCAGAAGAGCTACTATGATAGTAAGCACCGTGATTTGGCTTTCGAGATCGGAGATCATGTTTACCTCCGTGTCTCTCCTATGAAAGGTACTCGTCGCTTCGGTATCAAAGGGAAGCTTGCCCCTAGATACATGGGACCTTTCAAGATTGTCAGCAAGAGAGGCGACCTCGCCTATCAACTCGAGCTTCCTTCAAACGTTGCAAATCTTCATGATGTGTTCCATGTCTCTCAGCTTCGAAAGTGCTTCAAGACTCCTGAGCGCACCATCAACTTCGAGGACATTGAGCTCCAAGAATATCTCTCTTATCGTGAGCACCCAGTTGCTATTCTTGAAGAGACTGAACGCAAGACTCGCAACAAGTCAATCAAATTTCTCAAAGTCAAGTGGTCACACCATTCCGACCGTGAAGCTACCTGGGAACACGAGGATCACCTCCGTTCTGAGTACCCGACGTTCTTTCAGTCCTAGATCTCGGGACGAGATCCTTTCGTAGTGGTGGAGTGTTGTAACACCCCGGATGTAACTTTCCATGTTTGTACTCCAACTCTTGCCGTTTCCGGCGTTAAGTTATTTTATTTTCTCGGGTTCGGGTCTTTGTCTCCGTGTGTTGTTGTCTTGGTCATGCATCTCATATCATGTCATCATGTGCATTGCATTTGCATACGTGTTCGTCTCATCCATTCGAGCATTTTCCCCGTTGTCCGTTTTGCATTCCGGCGCTTCGTTCTCCTCCGGTGGTCTTTTCTAGCTTTCTTTCATGTGTCGCGATTAAACATTTCCGGATTGGACCGAGACTTGCCAAGCGGCCTTGGTTTACTACCGGTAGACCGCCTGTCAAGTTTCTTACCATTTGGACTTCGTTTGATACTCCAATGGTTAACCGAGGGACCGAAAAGGCCTCATGTGTGTTGCATCCCAACACCCCTCCAATTTGGCCCAAAACCCACCAAACTCTGCTCCATGTCCTGGAGCGTTCGATCACGACCGCGTGGCCGAAAACCGCACCTCATTTGGACTCTCCTAGCTCCCTCTATGCCTATATATACACCCCCCATTTGAAATTCCCGGATCCTCTCCCCCCTAACCCTAGATCCGCCGCCGCCGGACAAAATCTGCCGGGCCGGACGTGTCCGACCCCAGCCCCGCCGCCACGTGTCCGCCTCCCACTGGCCGCCGCCGCCGCCCCACATCGCCGCGCCGCCAGCCC
>NC_041388.1:142412270-142413256 GCF_002162155.2 Triticum dicoccoides | reverse complement strand
CGCCCCGGTCGCCGGCGACCTCGCCTCCGCCGGCCTCGTCCTCGTCGGCCGCCGTCCTTGCCCCGCCGTGCTACAGTGCGCGCCGCCGTGAACAGTGCCCGGGCCGCGCCTCGGTTTCCGTGCAACCCTAGATCTGGGGTTGTTTTTTTCTCTAAGTCATTAAATTTTCAGTCCAAGTTGCTCCGTTCGAGGCTCCGTAACTTTGCATCCGTAGCTCCGATTCATGCATATAGCATATCAAAATGTTCATCCCAGAGAGTACATCATTACATTCCATTCCATCATTTTCATTAGAGTCTGTCTTGATGCCCGAAATGCTGTTAGAAGGAGGCTTCGTGAGTTAATTGTCAGATCTGCTAGTTCATCTTAGACATTTGTCATTTTTGCCATGATTAATGCGTGCATGTTATGCCCGTGAGTTCTTCATATGTTTTGTTAAGGATTTTGTCTTCTTTCCAGAGGTGCAACCCATGCATTTTTTTGATGTGTGTGGTGACTTGTGCAAGCTTGCAAAGTGAGGCACCCGGTAAATCTGTTTTCAGGGACTTAGTAGTTTTCACAAAGTCTGGGATTATTTAGTTCATGATGCCATATGTCCATGTTGTTTCCTAGTGATCCGTGCCTCTTTTGAGGATGATCAGTAAAGGAGTTTTGTTAATCTTGTTATGCTCTATCCATCCATGTCTTTTTTTGCAATTATGGAGCACCCTAAATTGAGTCAATCGAGCTCTATTTTTGCTTCATTGTGAATCTGGGCAGATCGTCAACTAGTTTGCGATTTTGCCGATGTTATTGTAGTTGATCCGTGCATGCTATGCCATTGTTCTTGCCATGTCTAGCTTGTATTTTGTGCCTTCTTTACGGGTGTATGCTTGCCTTGCCATGACTGGCACCATAGTGAGTGCATCGAGCTCGTTTACATGCCTTCGTGAGTTATGTTTCAGCATGTCCCAGTTTTCACTAAGTCTGAAAACTGATTATGTTTT
>NC_041388.1:142403878-142412260 GCF_002162155.2 Triticum dicoccoides | reverse complement strand
TTTTGCTATGTTCGTGTGCTTGTTAGTATATTTTGTGATCCCTTTTGGCTCAAGGTCACTAAGGGACTTTTGTTAAGCTTGTTGAGTAGCTCCATGCCATGTCTTTCTTTTTCATGTTCAGGTCCTGTAGCATGTTGTTTTGATGCTCCGAAGAGGGCTTCATGATCTGAAATTTCAGACAAGTGTTAATTTCACTAAGTCTGAGATCTGTTTTGCATTTGCGTTTTTGCCATGCTTGTTTGAACCTTATAATGGATGATTTGGCCGTAGCTCAGTGATAGACTTTTGTTAAGCATCTTGTGTGCATCCCTGCCATGTATTTTGTTGTCATGTTTGGTGGCTGTAGCATGTTCATTTCGTTGCATTTAGATGCCTACTTGCTGTAAATCGCAGACCGGTGTCATTCTTAAATCGCTTGCCATTTCCAAACCGTAACTCCGATTCCGGCGTTCTTTATACCGTTTTCAAGCGATTTCATCCCATCTTTCCAGTGGCGCACTTGGATTTCCAAGTTGAGGCCAGGTTCATGCATTTCCTGTCATATCCTGCATTTTGCATCCCGCATCGCATCCCGCATAGCATGTCATCATTGCATCTTTTTGTTTGAGTTTGCACGTGGTTGATTGTATCCTTGTTGCTTGTTTGTCTTGTTTGGGTAGAGCCGGGAGACGAGTTCACTAACGAGGAGCCCGTTGACTTTGCTTTTGAGGATCCAGTCAACTCTGACAACTGTGCAGGCAAGATGATCATACCCTCGAAATCACTACTATCTTTGCTATGCTAATTTGCTCGCTCTTTTGCTATGCCAATGCTATGATGCCTACCTTTTGCTTGTCAGCCTCCCAATTGCCATGTTGAACCTCTAACCCACCATTGTCCTAGCAAACCGTTGATTGGCTATGTTACCGCTTTGCTAAGCCCCTCTTATAGCGTTGCTAGTTGCAGGTGAAGTTTGGAGGCGTTCCTTGTTGGAACATTTATTTACTTGTTGGGATATCATTATATTGCTATGTTATCTTAATGCATCTATATACTTGGCAAAGGGTGGAAGGCTCGGCCTCTCGCCTAGTGTTTTGTTCCACTCTTGCCGCCCTAGTTTCCGTCATATCGGTGTTATGTTCCCGGATTTTTGCGTTCCTTACGCGGTTGGGTTATAATGGGAACCCCTTGATATTTCGCCTTGATTAAAGCTTGTCCAGCAATGCCCAACTTTGGTTTTACCATTTGCCACCTAGCCTTTTCTTCCCTTGGGTTCTGCAGACTCAAGGGTCATCTTATTTTAACCCCTCCAGGCCAGTGCTCCTTTGAGTGTTGGTCCACCTGTCAGCTGCCGGTGGCCACCAGGGGCAACTCTGGGCTGGCCTACCCATACCTAAGACAATCTGAGTGTGCCCTGAGAAAGAGATATGTGCAGCTCCTATCGGGATTTGTCGGCACATTCGGGCGGTGTTGCTGGTCTAGTTTTAACCTGTCGAAGTGTCTTGAGTTACCGAGATACCGAGTCTGATCGGAACGTCTTGGGAGGAGGTCTATTCCTTCGTTGACCGTGAGAGCTTCTCATGGGCTAAGTTGGGACTCCCCTGCAGGGATTGAACTTTCGAAAGCCGTGCCCGCGGTTATGGGCAGATGGGAATTTGTTAATGTCCGGTTGTAGACAACTTGAACCTTAATTAATTAAAATGAATCAGCTGAGTGTGTTACCGTGATGGCCTCTTCTCGATGGAGTCCGGGAAGTGGACACGGTGTTGGAGTAATGTTTGCGCAGGTTGTTCTCTAGCTTCTCGCTCGTGCCTTGCCTCCTCTTCTCGCTCTCTTTTGCGAATAAGTTAGCCACCATACTTGCTAGTCGCTTGCTGCAGCTCCACTCATATTTTACTTGCCACACCTATAAGCTTAAATAGTCTTGATCGCAAGAGTGCGAGATTGCTGAGTCCCCGTGGCTCACAGATTACTATTACACCAGATGCAGGGCCTGATGATTCCGCTCCAGGAGACGCGTATGAGCTCAAGTGGGAGTTCGACGAAGACTCTCAGCGATACTATGTTTCCTTTCCCGATGATCAGTAGTGGTGCCCAGTTGGGGGTGATTGGGACCGTGTTGCATGTTGGGTTCTCTTTTATTTTGGCGCCGTAGTCGGGCCATGAGTGTTTGGATGATGTAATGTTATTTATGTTCTTGATTGACGTGGCGAGTGTAAGCCAACTATGTTCTCCCCTTTATTATTCATATTACATGGGATGTTGTGAAGATTGCCTAACTTGCGACATATGCCTTCAATGCAATTATGTCTCTAAGTCATGCCTCGACACGTGGGAGCTATAGTCGCATCGAGGGTGTTACAAGTTGGTATCAGAGCCTTCCCCGACCTTAGGAGCCCCATTGCTTGATCGTTTTTAGTGGCCGAGTTGTGTCTAGAAAAATGTTTTGAGTCTTTAAGAATTATATATCGGAGAGATTAGGAATTCTTTTTACTTCCCAGTCTCCTCATCGCTCTGGTAAGGCATCCTGACGTAGAGTTTTGACTCTTCTCTTCTCAAATTTCACTAAAAAAATTTAGGATCACGCGACTATCTTGGAATCGTTCCGATGGCTTATGATGAGAACATTGTCTTGGTGCCTCCTGTCAGGGGTTTAGTGGAAGTGTCCCGGGGAGTTGAGCTCTGAGGTGTTGTCATCATAATTTTATCATTGCAATTCTGGAATACTTGAGATATTTTTGCCGACATCGAAAATCTCTTTTATGCAGTTCGTTGGTGAGATAACCTCGACGCCACCCAGTACTGGGGCGGGAGTTCGGGAGTATCGCCATAACTTGTATAACGGATGGTTTTCGAAGGTTGAGGTAGATGGTTTCCGAAGGTTTCTTGGTTATGTGTTGAAGGATGGATACAGCTGGATGTAGGATTTGCTAGTTTGGGTGAGATATTATGCTTCCCCTGTATCCCCAACACCTGATTGCATAACCGGAAAAGTTCGGGAGTTTCATAGGTGGGAATTCTAGTAGCTCTAGTTCTTCTTCCACGGATATTGGTTTGAGATTTGGATTTCTTACCGATTATTCGTTCTTGATCCGTACCTTGTTGATTTATTTCTCTACCTTAATTCTACGTGGCTTCTCAATTTATGGATATGTGATCATTTTAAGAGGAATGCATTCGTCCATTTTGTTCGGATGTGAAGACTATATGTTGCAATTTTCATTCCGTTGGATTCAGCTTCAATATTTCGTCTGTCAATGTGCTAATGGTGGTCAACCTCTTTAGGATGGCTCCTCCAATGCGCATGACTCCGAATCCTGATCCGCCACCACCTCCACCTCCTCCGGAGGCATGGCAAGCTGTGATGGCTGCAACCAATGCAAACACACAGCTAATCATGCAAATTCTTCAAGAGCGCAATCAAGGCAGTCAAGGGAATCAAGGCAGCAATCAGAGTCACTTTGCTACACTCAACCAGTTCCTTGCTAACGGGCCAAAGACTTTCAGCAATTGTGTTGAGGCAACTGATGCTGACGATTGGCTTGTGGATCTGTGTAAGCATTTTGAGTGCAGTAACGTCAGGCCTGAGGACTTTGTCAAGTTCGCTTCCTTCCAACTCAAAGATCAAGCTGCAGAATGGTTCCAGCAGTACGAGGACTCTAGAGGTGGACGTGTTATCACTTGGGATGATTTCCGTCGAGATTTCCGAGCTCATCATATTCCCCAGAGCGTGGTTGAAAGCAAGCGTGAGGAATTCCGCAATCTGAAGCAAGGCTCTTTGTCTGTCTATGACTACAACAAGTTGTTCCAGAAGCTTGCCCGCTTTGCCAAGCAAGACGTCCCTGATGAGAAGAGCATGATATATCAGTTCATGGGTGGTCTCAGAGAAGATATTCAGCTCGCTCTTGTTCTCTTTGAGCCCTTGGGGTACGATGAGTTCTACAACATGGCACTGAAGCAAGAGGCTGCTCAGTTGAGGTGTGATGCTTCCAAGAAGCGAGTCATAGATGTTACTCCTTCTTCCTCTACTCAAGTGGCCAAGCAGCAGAAGTTTTGGCTTCCTCCTCCTCCGTTCCGTCAGCCGTATCAGCAGAAGAGCAAAGGTGGTAGTGGTTCTTCCCACCCACCCAACCCTAGCTTTCAGAACAAGACTTCGTCTCAAGCTCCAAGATCGAGTGCTCCGTATCACCGTCCGCTTTCAGAGGTCACGTGCAACAAGTGCCAATAGAAGGGTCACTATGCCAACAAGTGTTTCAACCAGAGGCGTCTTCCTCCTCCTCCTCCTGTCAGATCGGCAAGTATAGCTGTGGTCAAGCATAACCCCAAGCATGCCAAGGTCAATTTGATGAATGCAGCTCAGGCAGAGGACTCGTCAGATGTGATCATGGGTAACCTTCCTGTTAATGATATTCCTGCAAAAGTTCTTTTTGACACGGGTGCATCGCATTGTTTCATCTCGAGACCGTTTTCATCTAAGCATGGTTTGCCTTTGCAAATTTTGCCTAGTCCTTTAGCAGTTGTCTCTCCCAGTAAGCGCATGCAGGCTAAGTCCATTGTTCCGGATGTTACTATCACTTTGGGTGACTACAAGTTTCTATCTTCTCCAACGGTTCTCGGTGACTCGGATATTGATCTTATTCTCGGGATGGATTGGCTTTCTAAGCACAAGGCTCAGCTTGATTGTGCAGCCAGGCAGATTCAATTGACTCATTCGCCTGAGGATGTAATTGTCTTTGCCGCTCGTGATGATACTATCCGTCTGTTTTCTCTCAATGAGAAGGGTGAATTGGATGCCATCTCTCAAATTCCAGTCATTTGCGAATATAAAGACGTCTTTCTAGAAGAGCTTCCAGGAATGCCTCCGCACCGGCCAGTTGAATTCGTTATTGATCTTGAGCCTGGCACGGAACCTGTGTGCAAACGTCCTTACAAGCTCGGACCTGAAGAGTTGAAAGAGCTGAAGAAGCAACTTGATATGCAAGAAAAAATGGGTCTTATCCGGCCTAGTTCTTCTCCGTGGGGTTGTGGTGTTCTTTTTGTGAAGAACAAGGATGGAACGGACCGACTTTGTGTTGATTACCGTCCAGTGAATAAGAAGACCATCAAGAACAAATACCCACTTCCCAACATCAATGAGCTGTTCGAACAACTCAAAGGTGCCCAAGTATTCTCCAAGCTTGATCTCCGTATGGGTTATCACCAGATTCGCATTCGTGAAGAAGATATTCCCAAGACAGCATTCAGAACAAGCTTTGGTTCATATGAATACACTGTCATGTCTTTTGGCCTTGCCAACACTCCTCCGACGTTCTCTCGCATGATGAACTTCATCTTCAATGCCTACACCAATGACTTCATTTTGGTCTATCTCGACGACATTCTGGTTTTCTCCAAGAACAAGGAAGATCATGCCAAGCACTTGCATTTGGTTCTCGATAAGCTCAGGGAACATCAGTTCTACGCCAAGTTCTCCAAGTGTGAATTTTGGCTCGATGAGGTTCTTTATCTTGGTCATATCATCTCTGCCAAGGGCATTGTCGTGAATCCTGAGAAGGTGTCTGCAATTGTGAATTGGGAACCTCCTCAGAACGTGAAGCAACTCCGCAGTTTTCTCGGTCTCGCAAGCTATTGCCGAAGATTCGTTGAAAACTTTTCTAAGATCGCGAAGCCTCTCTCTAATCTTCTCCAGAAGCACGTCAAGTACGTTTGGTCTCCGGAGTGTGATATTGCTTTCAACACTTTGAAAGAGAAGTTGATCACTGCTCCAGTTCTGACTCCGCCTGATGAATCCAAGCCATACGAGGTCTTTTGTGATGCCTCTCTCCAAGGTCTTGGCGCAGTATTGATGCAAGAGAAGAAAGTTGTTGCTTATACATCTCGCCAGTTGAATCCTAATGAGAATAACTACCCCACTCATGATCTCGAGTTGGCGGCAGTTGTGCATGCTCTTTTGACTTGGAGACATCTTCTATTGGGAAGAAAAGTGGACATTTTCACTGATCACAAGAGTCTCAAGTACATCTTCACTCAGCCTAATCTCAACCTCAGGCAAACTCGTTGGGTCGAAATGATTCAAGAGTATAATCCGAGTATTGAGTATACTCCAGGCAAGGCCAATGTGATTGCTAACGCTTTGAGCAGAAAGGCCTACTGCAACAGTCTGATTCTCAAGCCTTATCAACCCGAGCTTTGTGAAGCTTTCCGCAAACTTAATCTGCAAGTTGTTCCTCAAGGTTTCCTAGCCAACCTTCAAGTCTCACCTACCTTAGAACACCAGATTCGCCAAGCCCATCTTCTTGATGCTCTGGTGAAAAAGGTGAAGATTGGGATTGCCAAGAGTCAGCCCAAGTACAAGTGCTACAGCCTTGATGACAAGGACACTCTCTTCTTCGAGGATCGTATTGTTGTGCCCAAAGGTGACCTCCGTAAAGTGATCATGAACGAGGCTCACAATTCTCTCCCCTCCATCCACCCTGAGAGCACGAAGATGTATCGGGACCTTAAGCAAGCTTATTGGTGGACTCGAATGAAGCGCGAGATCGCTCAATTCGTGAATGAATGTGATGTCTGCAGAAGAGTGAAGGCAGAACACCAAAGGCCAGCAGGTCTCCTCCAACCTCTTGCCATTCCAGAATGGAACTTTGACCACATTGAGATGGACTTCGTGACTGGGTTTCCAAAGTCCAAGCGTGGCAATGATGCTATATTCGTTGTCATCGACAAACTCACCAAAGTGGCTCATTTTCTGCCTATCAAAGAGTCGATCAGTACAGATCAATTGGCAGAACTCTATACCTCTCGTATTGTCTCTCTGCACGGTATTCCTCAAGTGATCTCTTCAGACCGTGGCAGCATCTTTACCTCGAAGTTTTGGGATTCTTTCCAGAAGGCCATGGGCACCAACATCCGCTTCAGCACAGCTTTCCATCCTCAAACAAGCGGTCAAGTCGAGCGTGTCAACCAGATTCTTGAAGATATGCTCAGGGCTTGTGTGATCTCCTTCGACATGAAGTGGGAGGATTGTCTTCCTTATGCTGAATTCTCCTACAACAACAGTTTTCAAGCAAGTTCGGGCAAGGCCCCTTTTGAAATTCTGTATGGCAGGAAGTGCTGTACCCCTCTCAACTGGTCTGAAACCGGTGAACGTCAGCTTTTGGGTAATGACTTAATCACAGAGGCAGAAGAAATGTGCAAAGTCATTCGTGATAACCTCAAAGCAGCCCAATCCCGCCAGAAGAGCTACAATGATAGTAAGCACCGTGATTTGGCTTTCGAGATCGGAGATCATGTTTACCTCCGTGTCTCTCCTATGAAAGGTACTCGTCGCTTCGGTATCAAAGGGAAGCTTGCCCCTAGATACGTGGGACCTTTCAAGATTGTCAGCAAGAGAGGCGACCTCGCCTATCAACTCGAGCTTCCTTCAAACATTGCAAATGTTCATGATGTGTTCCATGTCTCTCAGCTTCGAAAGTGCTTCAAGACTCCTGAGCGCACCATCAACTTCGAGGTCATTGAGCTCCAAGAATATCTCTCTTATCGTGAGCACCCAGTTGCTATTCTTGAAGAGACTGAACGCAAGACTCGCAACAAGTCAATCAGATTTCTCAAAGTCAAGTGGTCACACCATTCTGACCGTGAAGCTACCTGGGAACGCGAGGATCACCTCCGTTCTGAGTACCCGACGTTCTTTCAGTCCTAGATCTCGGGACGAGATCCTTTCGTAGTGGTGGAGTGTTGTAACACCCCGGATGTAACTTTCCATATTTGTACTCCAACTCTTGCCGTTTCCGGCGTTAAGTTATTTTATTTTCTCGGGTTCGGGTCTTTGTCTCTGTGTGTTGTTGTCTTGGTCATGCATCTCATATCATGTCATCATGTGCATTGCATTTGCATACGTGTTCGTCTCATGCATTCGAGCATTTTCCCCGTTGTCCGTTTTGCATTCCGGCGCTTCGTTCTCCTCCGGTGGTATTTTCTAGCTTTCTTTCGTGTGTGGGGATTAAACATTTCCGGATTGGACCGAGACTTGCCAAGCGGCCTTGGTTTACTACCGGTGGACCGCCTGTCAAGTTTCGTACCATTTGGACTTTGTTTGATACTCCAACGGTTAACCGAGGGACCGAAAAGGCCTCATGTGTGTTGCATCCCAACACCCCTCCAATTTGGCCCAAAACCCACCAAACTCTACTCCATGTCCTAGAGCGTTCAATCATGATCGCGTGGCCGAAAACCGCACCTCATTTGGACTCTCCTAGCTCCCTCTATGCCTATATATACACCCCCCATTTGAAATTCCCAGATCCTCTCCCCCCTAACCCTAGATCCGCCGCCGCCGGACAAAATCTGCCGGGCCGGACGTGTCCGACCCCAGCCCCGCCGCCACGTGTCCGCCTCCCACTGGTC
>NC_041388.1:142382573-142403233 GCF_002162155.2 Triticum dicoccoides | reverse complement strand
GCCGTGAACAGTGCCCCGGCCGCGCCTCGGTTTCCGTGCAACCCTAGATCTGGGGTTGTTTTTTTTCTCTAAGTCATTAAATTTTCAGTCCAAGTTGCTCCGTTCGAGGCTCCGTAACTTTGCATCCGTAGCTCCGATTCATGCATATAGCATATCAAAATGTTCATCCCAGAGAGTACATCATTTCATTCCATTCCATCATTTTCGTTAGAGTCCATCTTGATGCCTGAAATGCTGTTAGAATGAGGCTTCGTGAGTTAATTATCAGATCTGCTAGTTCATCTTAGACATTTGTCATTTTTGTCATGATTAATGTGTGCATGCTATGCCCGTGAGTTCTTCATATGTTTTGTTAAGGATTTTGTCTTCTTTCCAGGGTGCAACCCATGCATTTTTGTGATGTGTGTGGTGACTTGTGCAAGCTTGCAAAGTGAGGCACCCGGTAAATCTGTTTTCAGGGACTTTGTAGTTTTCACTAAGTCTGGGATTATTTAGTTCATGATGCCATATGTCCATGTTGTTTCCTAGTGATCCGTGCCTCTTTTGAGGATGACCAGTAAAGGAGTTTTTTTAATCTTGTTATGCTCTATCCATCCATGTCTTTCTTTGCAATTATGGAGCACCCTAGCTTGAGTCAATCGAGCTCTACTTTTGCTTCGTTGTGAATCTGGGCAGATCGTCAACTAGTTTGCGATTTTGCCGATGTTATTGTAGTTGATCCGTGCATGCTATGCCATTGTTCTTGCCATGTCTAGCTTGTATTTTGTGCCTTCTTTATGGGTGTATGCTTGCCTTGCCATGACTGGCATCATAGTGAGTGCATCGAGCTCATTTACATGACTTCGTGAGTTATGTTTCAGCATGTCCCAGTTTTCACTAAGTCTGAAAACTGATTATGTTTTTGCTATGTTCGTGTGCTTGTTAGTATATTTTGTGATCCCTTTTGGCTCAAGGTCACTAAGGGATTTTTGTTAAGCTTGTTGAGTAGCTCCATGCCATGTCTTTCTTTGTCATGTTCAGGTCCTGTAGCATGTTGTTTTGATGCTCCGAAGAGGGCTTCATGATCTGAAATTTCAGACAAGTGTTAATTTCACTAAGTCTGAGATCTGTTTTGCATTTGCGTTTTTGCCATGCTTGTTTGAACCTCATAATGGATGATTTGGCCGTAGCTCAGTGCTAGACTTTTGTTAAGCATCTTGTGTGCATCCCTGCCATGTATTTTGTTGTCATGTTTGGTGGCTGTAGCATGTTCATTTCATTGCATTTAGATGCCTACTTGCTGTAAATCGCAGACCGGTGTCATTCTTAAATCGCTTGCCATTTCCAAACCGTAACTCCGATTCCGGAGTTCTTTATATCGTTTTCAAGCGATTTCATCCCATCTTTCCAGTGGCACACTTGAATTTCCAGGTTGAGGCCAGGTTCATGCATTTCCTGTCATATCCTGCATTTTGCATCCCGCATCGCATCCCGCATAGCATGTCATCATTGCATCTTTTTGTTTGAGTTTGCACGTGGTTGATTGTATCCTTGTTGCTTGTTTGTCTTGTTTGGGTAGAGCCGGGAGACGAGTTCGCTAACGAGGAGCCCGTTGAGTTTGCTTTTGAGGATCCAGTCAACTCTGACAACTGTGTAGGCAAGATGATCATACCCTCGAAATCACTACTATCTTTGCTATGCTAATTTGCTCGCTCTTTTGCTATGCCAATGCTACGATGCCTACCTTTTGCTTGTCAGCCTCCCAATTGCCATGTTGAACCTCTAACCCACCATTGCCCTAGCAAATCGTTGATTGGCTATGTTACCGCTTTGCTAAGCCCCTCTTATAGCGTTGCTAGTTGCAGGTGAAGTTTGGAGGCGTTCCTTGTTGGAACATTTATTTACTTGTTGGGATATCATTATATTGCTATGTTATCTTAATGCATCTATATACTTGGTAAAGGGTGGAAGGCTCGGCCTCTCGCCTAGTGTTTTGTTCCACTCTTGCCGCCCTAGTTTCCGTCATATCGGTGTTATGTTCCCGGATTTTTGCGTTCCTTACGCGGTTGGGTTATAATGGGAACCCCTTGATATTTCGCCTTGATTAAAGCTTGTCCAGCAATGTCCAACCTTGATTTTACCATTTGCCACCTAGCATTTTCTTCCCTTGGGTTCTGCAGACTCAAGGGTCATCTTATTTTAACCCCCCCCCCGGGACAGTGCTCCTCTGAGTGTTGGTCCACCTGTCAGCTGCCGGTGGCCACCAGGGGCAACTCTGAGCTGGCCTACCCGTACCTAAGACAATCTGGGTGTGCCCTGAGAAAGATATATGTGCAGCTCCTATCGGGATTTGTCGGCACATTCGGGCGGTGTTGCTGGTCTTGTTTTAACCTGTCGAAGTGTCTTGAGTTACCGAGATACCGAGTCTGATCGGAACGTCTTGGGAGGAGGTCTATTCCTTCGTTGACCGTGAGAGCTTGTCATGGGCTAAGTTGGGACTCCCCTGCAGGGATTGAACTTTCGAAAGCCGTGCCCGCGGTTATGGGAAGATGGGAATTTGTTAATGTCCGGTTTTAGACAACTTGAACCTTAATTAATTAAAATGAATCAACTGAGTGTGTTACCGTGATGGCCTCTTCTCGGCGGAGTCCGGGAAGTGGACACGGTGTTGGAGTAATGTTTGCGCTGGTTGTTCTCTAGCTTCTCGCTCGTGCCTTGCCTCCTCTTCTCGCTCTCTTTTGCGAATAAGTTAGCCACCATACTTGCTAGTCGCTTGCTGCAGCTCCATTCATATTTTACCTTGCCACACCTATAAGCTTAAATAGTCTTGATCGCGAGAGTGCGAGATTGCTGAGTCCCCGTGGCTCACAGATTACTATTACACCAGATGCAGGGCCTGATGATTCCGCTCCAGGAGACGTGTATGAGCTCAAGTGGGAGTTTGACGAAGACTCTCAACGATACTATGTTTCCTTTCCCGATGATCAGTAGTGGTGCCCAGTTGGGGGTGATTGGGACCGTGTCGCATGTTGGGTTCTCTTTTATTTTGGCGCCGTAGTCGGGCCATGAGTGTTTGGATGATGTAATGTTATTTATGTTCTTGATTGACGTGGCGAGTGTAAGCCAACTATGTTCTCCCCTTTATTATTCATATTACATGGGATGTTGTGAAGATTGCCTAACTTGCGACATATGCCTTCAATGCGATTATGTCTCTAAGTCATGCCTCGACACATGGGAGCTATAGTCGCATCGAGGGTGTTACAGACTGATACGTTGTCCTCTCACTCTCCCGGAGATCAAGGAGCGCCAAACAAGCTCCTGTCCTGAGATAAGGACTCGTCCACGACTAGTCAATCTCGCCATAGAGGTTAGTTATATAGACTCAGATATCTTTCCTCCATTACATTGTGTGTGCAGCCATCGATGATTACAATGCTAACGAGGATTGGTGTTGCAGGCTACTCTTCAGAATGTGACGCCCTCGATTTGACCGTACACTAATCATACACACAAACGTGTACGATCAAGATCAGGGACTCACGGGAAGATATCACAACACAACTCTTCAAATAAAATAAGTTATACAAGCATCATATTACAAGCCAGGGGCCTCGAAGGCTCGAATACAAGAGCTCAATCATAGACGAGTCAGTGGAAGCAACAATATCTGAGCACAGACATAAGTTAAACAAGTTTGCCTTAAGAAGGCTAGCACAAACTGGGATACATATCGAAAGAGGCGCAGGCCTCCTGCCTGGGATCCTCCTAAACTACTCCTGGTCGTCGTCAGCGGGCTGCACGTAGTAGTAGGCACCTCCCGAGTAGTAGTAGTAGTCGTCGACGGTGGCATTTGGCTCCTGGGCTCCAACGTCTGGTCGCAGCAATCGGGTATAGAAAGGGGAAAAAGAGGGAGCAAAGCAACCGTGAGTACACATCCAAAGTACTCGCAAGCAAGGAGCTACACTACATATGTATGCATTGGTATCAAATGGAATAAGGGGTATCATATGTGGACTGAACTGCAGAATGCCGGAATAAGAGGGGGATAGCTAGTCCTTTCGAAGACTACGCTTCTGGTAACCTCCATCTTGCAGCAGAAGAAGAGAGTAGATGGTAAGTTCACCAAGTAACATCGCATAGCATAATCCTAACCGATGATCCTCCCCTCGTCGCCTTGTGAGAGAGCGACCACCGGTTGTATCTGGCACTTGGAAGGGTGCGTTTTATTAAGTATTCGGTTCTAGTTGTCATAAGGTCAAGGTACAACTCCAAGTCGTCCTATTACCGAAGATCACGACTATTCGAATAGATTAACTTCCCTGCAGGGGTGCACCACATTTTCCAACACGCTCGATCCCCTTTGTCCGGACACACTTTTCTGGGTCATGCCCGGCCTCGGAAGATCAACACGTCACAGCCCTACCTAGGCACAACAGAGAGGTCAGCACACCGGTCTAAATCCTATGGCGCAGGGGTCTGGGCCGATCGCCCTTTGCACACCTGCACGTTGCGAACTCGGTCGGAAGCAGACCTAGCCTAGCAGGCGTTCCAGTCCATCCGGCGCGCGCCGCTCAGTCGTTGACGTCACGAAGGCTTCGGCTGATACCACGACATCGAGTGCCCATAACTGTCCCCACGTAGATGGTTAGTGCGTATAGGCCAGTGGCCAGACTCAGATCAAATACCAAGATCTCCTTAAACGTGTTATCTTGAAATAACCGCGAATGCCGACCAGGGCCAGGCCCACCTCTCTCCTAGGTGGTCTCAACCTGCCCTGTCGCTTCGCCACAAAGATCCACACAGAGGGCCGTCGGGAAAGTAAGTCCTTCCAGCCCCCAATTCGTGAATCAACCGCGGGTACTCCTCGAGCCAACCCGACTTTAGTCATCACATATATCATGTATAAAGTATATAGTATATATCCGTGATCACCTCCCGAGTGATCACGGCCCGATAGTATAGCATGGCAGACGGACAAGAATGTAGGGCCACTGATGATAAACTAGCATCCTATACTAAGCATTAGGATTGCAGGTAAAGGTAACAACAGTAGTAGCAAGGACATGCTATGCATCAGGATAGGATTAACGGAAAGCAGTAACATACTACACTACTCTAATGCAAGCAGTATAGAGGAGAGTAGGCGATATCTGGTGATCAAGGGGGGGGAGGGCTTGCCTGGTTGCTCTGGCAAGAAGGAGGGGTCATCTTTAATGTAGTCGAACACACAGACCTCGGCAGCAGTCTCGGGGTCTACCGGAAATAAGTAACGGAGGGGGAACACAATAAATAACAGAGCAATCAAATGTAACACAAAGCAAGATGCGGCAATACGTTGCGCGAGGGGTGACCTAACGTAGGGACAGGTGATACTGGTGAAGGGGGGAAACATCCGGAAAGGTATCCCCGGTGTTTTGCATTTTCGGACAAATGAACCGGAGGGAAAAAGTTGCGTGTTCGCTATGCTAGGGATATGTGGCGGATAAATGGGTTGTGTATCCAGATTCGTCTCGTCGTTCTGAGCAACTTTCATGTACAAAGTTTTTTCATCCGAGCTACGGATTATTTTATATGATTTATCGAAGTTTTTAGCATTTTATAGATTATTATTATTTCGAAAATAAATTAAAAAATTACTACGGGTACATTGAAGTGTACCCGGCTGTTTGCATCAGGGGCGGACAGGTGGGGTCCCGTTGACTGCCCAGTCAGTAGTCAACTGAGACTGCTGACTAGTCTAAAGGACCAGGGGACCCGCATGTCATTGATTGGGTTATCCCAGTTAGCAGTTTGACTGGTCAATGGGGCCAGTGGGACCCGTGTGTCATAGGTACACATTTTAACAGTGTTTTATTATTTTAGTTAACTAGATGGGGGGTCCACCAGTCAGTGTCTATTAGTTAAAATATCTAGGTAATTATATTAATATAGACCTAACTAATTAACAGGGGTTAGGGGGGCTAACTAGATAGTTAGTGGCTGGGCCCCAGCGAGAGGCACCAACCAGCATGGCTGGGCTCGCACGCGCGGTCGCTCGCATCACAGCGCCGGCGGCCAGCTCGCCAGGGAGGGGAAGAAGCAGGGCACGGCCCCGGATCTGGCAGCCAGCGGCGAGGCACGCGGGCGTGGGATGGACGCGGCAATCGCAGGGCAGCGGCGACGCGGGGGCAGCGGGGGCGCGGCGGCGCTAGGCGGCAGCCGGACTGGGTAGAGCAGCAGTTGCAGAAGCAGCGGCGCAGCAAGGGGAGGCGCGGTCGCGCGCGCGAGGTGCCGCAGGGGAGGCGCGACCAGGGCTGTGGCGAGCGAGCGTGGGGCACGCGGCGTAGCCGACAGCGGTGGGGGCGCTCGGTCGGGGCGACCTCGGCGAGCAGTGGCGGACGCGGACGGGGGAGGCGCGGGGAGGTAGCGAGCGGACATGGACGGGGCACTCGCGAGCAGCAGCGTGCGCGCGAGGTAGGGGCGTGGCCCGGGGCGCGTCAAGGACAGCCAGGGGCGCGACGACCGGAGCTCCGGCGATCCGGACATGGCGACGTAGCGCGGGGCGGCGGCTAACGGCGATGGAACGGGGCAGGAAAAGGGGGATCCGAACGAGGGGCTCACCGCGAAGCTGTAGACGTGCTCGGGGAGGGTCGGGGTGGACCGGAGAGGTGGCTATGACTGTGAGGTTGTGGCAGCTGAACAGAGGAGACAACGATGACGTCGGCAACACAGCGTCCCGACTCGAGCTGGTGCCCTGAACGGACGAAGCCAGCCTCGGCGGACCTCCTGGGCGTGCTTACGCACGCCGGAGATGTCGATGGCCGCGAAAACGACGGCGAGGCAGCGGTGATCGCACAAGCTCGCGAGCTCGAATTCGAGCCAGAGAGAAGGGGGGCGATGGGGAATCGAGGGGGGAAAGCAAGAGGGCACTCTAGGGTTTCCGTTCGACGTTTTTGTAGGGCTCGGGAGGGGCACGTGGTGGCCATCCGGCCATGGTGGCCGTGGATGGCCTCCACGCCATGGCCACTGCCTCCTCTGTACGTTTAGGTGGAAGAAAGGCCAGGGTGGGCTGGGCCAGATACACTGTAGTTGTAGAGGGCCCATCTGTACGGTAGGTTTAAGTCTTTCGTTCCTTTTTATTTTTTTTATTTTCCAGTTTTCTTTTATTAGTCATTGTTTTGCCATTTAAGTTAATAACAACTGACTTCCGTAGCCCTTGAAATTCTACACATAAATACTAGACACTATATCAAGACCACACACAAGCTTTGGTAAAATTTGAAAAAGCCTAAACATTTATTTAAACTGAAATGGATCAATTAACCGTTGCTAGCTCAGTTTTAATTAGGTTAGGGAAATATTAGTAATTCAAACAATGTTGGTTTATTCATGATAATTAGTTAATGAATATTTGCAACACCACCAACATTTTTATTTGACAGTTTGAAGAAATAAGAATTTGACATGTTATTTGAAATTTGAATTTGACTCGGTTTTTATCAAGTGGCAAAATGTCTTTAACAGAACATGATTACATGGCACATTAGGGTGAGGTTACTGTAGCTTAATTATCGGGACGTCACACAGAAAGAGAGAGCGACACCTAGGTGCTTCTATAGGAGAGGGACCGGGTGGCGGCGGAGAAGGAGTTACTGGCGGAGGAGAAGACGGCTAGGTTGTTGGAGGATGAGAGGGCACAGAATGAGGCGGCTCACTGGGCCATGTACGAGCTCCTCGTGGTAAGTTTCTTCTGCATATTAGCCGAATCATGCATGTAATGTTTGTTTCATTACTAACTAATATGACTCACTCATCAAAACCAAATGTGCAGTCTATGTGCGAGAAGACCGGTCAGACCGCTCCGCTGATGCTAGTCATTACTGTGGAGGGAACTGTGAGTTTCATTTGAATTACTAGTCTTAACATTTGAGTGTCATCATGCTAATGAGACATTGCAAATGATCTTTCGTGCAGCAGAACTCCCGAGCCACATCGCACACCCCTTCTCTAGGGCAACCTTCTCCAGGTGAAGGCCAGAGCAACCCCAATGCTTCACCTCCATGATGACGATGACGGTAAGTTTTCTCTAGTGTTTTGCTTAACAATGCATACTTAGCTTCATACATGCTAGTTATCCCTATTATGCCGCATACTTAGCTTATTTTCCCCAAAAAAGACATACATAGCTAAGTATCCTCCAAAATGACATAATTAGCTTAGTTAGTTTATTTATGACATAATTAGCTTAGTTACGTCTGTTATGACATAATAACCTTGGTTAGCTCATAAATGTCATATACTTAGCTTATTTTCCTCCAAAATGACATAATAAGCCAAGTTAGCTCTAAAATAACCTATACTTACCTAAGTTAGCTCAAAAATAGCATAATTACCTAGGTTAGCACAAAAATGACCTATACTTACCTTATTTTCCTTCAAATTTACATAATAAGCTTAGTTAGCTCAAAATAGCACAATTGCCTAAGTTAACTCAATAATGACCTATACTTACCTTATTTTCCTTCAAAATGACATAATAAGCTTAGTTAGCTCTAAAATGACATAATTACCTAAGTTAGCTCTAAAATGACACAAATAAGGAATAAGAAGGAGAAAAACAAGGAAGAGGAGAAAAAGAAAGAATAGAAGAAGAAAGAGAAGAAAAAGAAAGAATAAAAGAAGAAGAATGAGAAGGAAAAGGATAAAAAGATAGAAGAGAAGAAGAAAGATGAGAAAAATAGAGAAGAAGAAAATATATTCTTATTCTTCCTTTTTCTCTTCTTTCTTTTTCTCCATCTTCTACTCCTTCTTCTTCTTCTTCTTCTTTCTTTCTTTCTTTCTTCTTTTTCTTCTTCTTCTTCTTCTTCTTCTTCTTCTTCTTCTTCTTCTTCTTTCTTTCTTTCTTTCTTTCTTTACGTATGGATGAACTCTGTGAAACTATCTATGTATTGGATCTTTTAATATCCTATGTGTTATCTTGTTCAATATTTCACAATGATGTTGGATACTGGCCTATGCTTCAACTTGAAACTATATATATCATATATGTGTTTTGAAAATGCAGGGAAATAACAGAAAACAGACAAAATAGTGGCAATACAGGCACTTTGTCGTCGGCCAACGGGCGGCAAAGGCCTTTGCCGTCGGTAGGCAGACGAGAACGGTGCCACATGGTAGCAAGCTGTGCAACCTGGGAGCACTAGGTCTGACCTATTTGGTCATTCTACCGTCAACTGGCACACAATAAAGAAAATACAGGCAGACAACAAAGATAGAGCAGGAGTGACGTGTGCCACAGGTAAGCTGATGTGAGCCAGCAGGCGACAAAGGAAAGTGTACGTCTGCTGTTAGTTGGCAGACGACAAAGTCTGTTGTTAGCCACCTAATTGGGCTAACAGCTATACGTTGTTGTCCAAGAGCTTTGCCGTCAGCTTGGCCAGGAAGACTGACGACAAACATCTTTTCTGTCCATTGTGCTTCTGCCGACGACAAATTAGCTCATTACCGTGACTTTCAGTGCTGAAAATGGGGCCGTCGGCCAGCAGACGACAAAGGTGTTTGTCATCCGTGGGCTGGTCCTTTGCCGTCTGCTATGGCAGACGGCAAAGTAGTTGATTCCTGTAGTGCAAAGCCTTCATGATTAATTTATTTTACCACTTCTTGATAGTCCGATGCTACAAAGACTTTTGTTAAATGCAGATCCTCAGCCATAGCAAGTGCTTCATGACATGCATACGCCTTTAGCATTGTAGGGTCAACCATACTTTGGATGACAACCGTCGATTCCCCCATAAACAATCCTTGTTCATCTCTAGCAACTACTGTAATAACTTTAATATTTGATAATTTGTCCACAACCCCATCCACATTAATTTTTGCAAGTCCTTGTGGTGGTGCATCCATGGTAGCTTAGCTTGTCGTCGTGCTTAACTCCTTGTTTCTTCTCGGGGTACCAGAGATCGTAGTTCATCAAGGTACCTTGTTATAAACACGTGAGTTGATAGTGGTGATTGAAACTCCTCATGAATAGCCTTTTGCCTATCCCACCATATAGACAAGTACCTCGACAAATTGCTCTTGGGAAAGAGTGCTACTAAGCGTGAACAACCAAAGTTTGGGGTTTGTGGTTTCATCCGCATATAGAGGCAGAACTGAGTCATCTTCCTTTAAAGCCCAAACACTCTTAGCCATCCAGCAGTCAAGCAAAGAATGACCTCATGAATCAATCACAACGCTGCATATGGGGCATGCCAAAGACGTTGCCATCTTTCTTGAGACATGCTCCCGCCCCTTAGAGAGGGAAGGAGCTTGCCAATCTTCATGCAAAAATCCGAAGTTTGAAGGGATACATTTTTTGTCTAAACACACTTCTCTTTATTGATCAAAATTAAGGATCATGAGGATATAATTTATATTTGGTGGGTTAGGAGCCAAAAATGGCGTCCTACTGAAAGTCCTAAAGCATGTCTAGCAAGGCTATGTGCCTCTATGTTGGTCTCACGTCCTTCAAATATGAAGGAACACTTGGTGAACTGGCGTGACGTAGCTTGAATCTCCTTGATGATTATAGCATATCTCCCTCCTGTATCTCTAAGTATGTCATTGATCACTCCCTGACGATGAGAGGATATTGTCACATGTGATGATGACAAATCATGTGCGAGAGCTAATGCTTCCCAGATCGCCAAGGCTTCGAGTTTGGCCGGGTCGGACACCTCAGAACACACAAGTGCAAAAGTCCCCAAGCACTTACCCGTACAGTCCCTGCAAAGAACACTTCCCGTCTTTGGAATTTCTAGATGTGGCACCATTCACTTCAATCTTTTGCATAGCCTTGAGCAGGAGGAGACCAACATCGTGGGTATGAGGGGCCTTGGTCTTAAGAACAGAAGGACTCGTCGAACTACACATCTCTAGTTCATGTATATAGTTGCTCACGAATTGATTTGTTGCATGTGGGGATTGGAAAACCTGCCCATGTAATGCCTTGCGCCGGGTGTGCCATGTTGCCCATAAAACGACCAAAATTCTAGTGAAATTCTTGGACTGGAGTATATCCATCAATGAAAAAAGCCATCGGTTTGCATCCGGCTCGTGATTTGCAAAAACAACTTCCTATAGATCCTGATCTTCGAGAGCCCAAATGCACCTAGCCGTATTACATTCGAGCAGCGAATAACGCCAAGATTCATCTGATTCGCACAGTCCACAAGCAATTTGAGTAGACATGTTGCGATGATGCAAGAAGTTTGCCGTCGGTAAGATTATTGGGCCAACCTCCATAGAATTTTTTTAATCTTAGCAGGCACATCTATTTTCCACATCTTTGACCATGCCTTTGTCTTAACCTCGGAATTAGATGTATCCACATGCCCCTCTAGCCACGGCTCGCGTCTATTTCATATCAACTAGCATCTGATAGGCCGACCTGACAGAGAAAAGTCTGTTCCTCTTATAAGTCCAGGACCAAAAATCATCAATATTCCTCGTGCACAATGAAATAACGTGAATAATCTCAATATTCATGGGTAGAAACTTCTGAGCCAACCGATCAGTATCCCACTCCGTATTAGTTGTGATGAGCTCATAAACTATATGAGGGGGATTTGCAGCAAGGCAACCAATCGGGCGCATGTCAAAATCTCGTGGGAGCCCGTCTTGTTGCCATACCAGAGTTTTTTTTGGCCGTTTCCAATGCGACTAATCAATCCTTGAGTCATTGTATCTCTCCCTTCAAGGATGGATCTCCATAGCTGGGATGGTGAGCTCCCCAACTCCGCTTTAAAAAAATTACAATTCGTGAAGTACTTTGCCTTTAGAAACCTTGCACTAAGAGACGATAGTTCCATAAGTATCCTCCACGCCTGACACGTCAGAAGTGCCAAATTAAACAACTCTATGTCACTAAAACCGAGGCCAACGCAATGCTTTGGTCTCGCTATAACACTTCGGGACATTTAACTTGGCTTCCTCTTCTCTTCCTTTGATCTCCACCAAAACTTGCGAATGAGAGAGTTGATATGCTCGCGTAAACCACGGGGAAGCTTAAAACACGACATGGAGTACACCAGGACTTTTTTTTGAGTAACCAGTTTTGAGGGATACATTTTTTTTTGAGTAACCAGTTTTGAAGGATACATTTTTTTTTTGAGTAACCAGTTTTGAGGGATACATAAATGAAAGTAGGCATACCGGGCCGGATAGGCTACGGTAACCGGCCCAAAGACCATGGGATAATTCTTCTTCTTCTTCTTCCCCTGGGCAGTTGGGCTCCTAGGGTTTGAACGAGCACACGAGCCACCAGCCCACCACCACCACCACTATCACCCACCATGAAACGGTCGCCACCACGCGATGACGCGGCGGCGGCGGGCAGCAGCGGAGGAGGAGGGTTCAACAAGGGGAAGGGGAGGTGGGGCGGGAAGAAGCGGAACGAGCAGCGGCTGGGAGGCAGCGGCGGGGCGCTCTCCCTCGCGGCCTTCGCCAACGCCAAGTCCAGGACCACCGGCTACAACCCGGCACTCATCAGTGAGTAACTGCTGCCTTCGTGCCCTGACGCTGGTGCGGAAACCGCACGCGACCTGTCTGTCTGTCTGTTGCGTGTAATGTTTTGCTATAATTTCTCGCCAAGTTGTTTCCTCTACCGGATTGCTGGATAAGATTTTGTCTTGCTTGTCCCCAAATGCTCGAGGGTTTTGATTAATTTTGAATGCCGACTAGTAATTTCGTAGTTACTATGTCTGTGTTACCCTGTTGGAATTACGAGTAAATCTATTGTTTTAGGACTTCGAGCATAGGAACACAATCTTCTCATTTTGTCTCCTTGGTTTGCTATGTGCTCACTTAGCCTAGTTTGATCATGAATTTTGATGAAAGCTCATCGGAATTTGAGTGCGCTGGGGGAGACGGTCAACCGGGGTTCATCTACATGATTCAGAAACATTGATGAAATTGGAGAAAGAAAGTCGTTCAGACTTGAAGATGTATTAACCTTACTAGAATAGTATTTCCTCATCTAAGTTTTTGTTTTCGTGGACAGTTTTCTCACTGGAAATTTACTATCACAGCCGTTCATGTTCAATTTGGCACCTAACGTATTACTCAAAATGAGTTTCTGTTACCTGATAGCTGAAATCATATAGCGTGCTTAAACATGTTTGAATTCACTCTAGTACTTGCTGCTTAATACAATATCTGTTTCTGGTACTTGCCATGTAAATTTGACCTGTTTGTCAAAGATTTTTTCTTTTGTGTGTGTGTCCATTTCAAATCATATGCCTATATGATATGTGCTGCTTTTCATCTGGTTATTGCAGTCGTGTTCCTAGTTATCAGCAGAACTGATTTGGTATTAATCATTACTCTCATTTGCAGAGAAGCAGAAGGAGTTCTACAGGAATGCTAAATTGATTAGCAAGTACAAGAAGTCGAAGAAGCACCAAAATCAGTCAAACTATCCTCCACAATTTCCAAGCCTTGAGGTAATTCTCCTCGGTACCAACCACCAAGGCTGTTTTATGTTTAAAGTGATAATTTGACCAAAGTGGATAGCGGAAGTTGTGATGGGCTTATATATTCCTTTATTTTTGACAATGAAAACGTGAATAATTTTAGAGGACAAGGCCACTTATCTTGTTTGTTCTACAAGTGTACAGGTAGTTTTTGTGTCTTGATGCAATTTACATTTACAGGAAGGAGGTGCTGATGCATCGGATGTGCCAAAACCACATGATAAGAGGAAGAAGCGCACTTCACAAAGCTTGAATGTGGAGTACGAGAAGAAACGTGTAGAGGACGAGAAGGCAAAGAAGGAGCGGGATGCGATGATACAGGCCAAGAAGGAGGAGCGAGAGAAGTCTGAAGCAAAGAGAAAGGAGCTTAGGGAGAAGATGTTCAAGAGGACACGATCCGGGCAGCCTGTGATGAAATACAGGATTGAGCATCTCTTGGAGACTGCACTAGAAAGCTCAAACAAGTGAGTTATGATATGTTCTAAGACTAATGCCACACTAATTAAAACAAATCAGTCCAGTGCAGTGATAAGTTTGTATTAGTTGATTTCTGTTGCATCAGTTTATACATCTTGGCAATGCATATTTGGATTTCATTGGAATCTCTAGTCAGGATACTGGTGCTTGGCCCACACTATGTTTCTGTTAGGGCTTCTGGATTGGAGATTGTAGCCATGTTTAGTGGGAGCTTGAGGGTCGGAGAGCACTGTGGGTAGTCTAATCTTAGGCAGAGTTTTAAAAAGCACTAGGCGCTAATTATGCGTTTTCCCACTGCCTTGCTTTTCTGCCCAAAGCTTACGCTAATGTGCAATTAAGCGCCAGGCGTTTTGCTATCGCCTAGAGCCTAGGCGCGCCCTTTTTAACTACATTTGTTAGGGATGACACTAAAATCTGTATTGATAGCTTGAGATCCAGGCTTGCATAGGTCAGCCAAGGTCTCAAGAGATATGGCCTGACGAGGTAGGCCCTCGATACAGATCCTAACCCTGTACGTAGACCAAGGACGACTGCAAGTTCAAGCCCCCCACAAGACAGCCATCAGCCTTGAGGATCTCATTCCTGAGCTCTGTAGAGGTGCAGGTGAGGAAGAATTCGCCCACCACATGTGCATCAACCTGGAGATCAACTTGCTCCGTTTTGTGGATGAGGTGCTACTTCGTCCGGAGGTGGACAAGGAGTTGGCTTGCCTCAACGCTTGGATCTGGGCCACGGATCCTAACAAACTCACTCCAGCAGCCTGGTCGTCTGGCATCTTCCTCGAGCCTGATCTTTGGTTTTGACATCGGCGACTCGTGTTTCCCCGAGGATTCTGAGATCTTACCCTGCTGCAATCTCGTGCCTCTGGATGATTCGGAGCCGCTATTCCTGGCAGATAATCCTTACAGTGGACAGAGTGGGGTCCCCTCGGATGCGTCGGCCGGAAGCATTAGCCCTGTCACATGCACTTTCATATGGGAGCTTGTCGTGAAGGACGGTGCACCGCCTAAGCCGACCATCTTCAACAGGTTGCAGTTCGATGACGATCAAGATGACTACCCCATTGCTTCGCAGCAGACTCGGGCCATTATGCCTAGTGCTGCTAACAGCGAGCAGGTTCAGTCGCAGCAGACTGACAGGATGATCACCAAGGACCCGTCCTTTTAACTTGGACTGCTCCCATCGTAGCCCATCCCAGGACAGGCGTTCCTCGGTGGATCCAATGCTAGGCTGCATCATGTCTGCCTACGGTAACGAGTTTGGACGCTTTTCCTGAACTCCGTTTCCAAGGAAAGCGAGCAGGCTCTCCTCACACTCCCCCGACGACCCTATGGTCTGAAGGATAAGAATAATCTGAACATTAACAACAGAGGCAATTGCCACGTCAACTGGCGGCGCGTCTGTCGGCCTATCCAGTTCGGCGGCCTCGGCGTCCATGACCTTGAGCGCATCGGCGTCGCCTTGCGCATGCGGTGGCAATGGCTCAGCCGAGTCTGATAGCAGGGCCTGGAGTGGCCTTGACTTGCAATTCACGCTTGAGGAGGGCGCGCTCTTCTTCGCCTCCACTACCATGACAATCGGCAATGGCCAGCACACCCTGTTCTGGGAGGACAGATGGATTGTTGACGTATAATGTGCTGTCTAGTCTCTTCCATCAGACCGGTCTTTTGGTTGCATTGGCTAGAGCATGCACTTCTACATGGTATCAGAGCCAAGAGGTCTTGAGTTCAAGACCCGGTTGGCGCAATTAAATTGCAGCCCATTTTCGGTCCACGTTTAGGCCCGAGAGAGCCACACGTGAGGGGGAGTGTTGACGTATAATGTGCTGTCTAGTCTCTTCCATCAGATCGGTCTTTTGGTTGCATTGGCTAGAGCATGCACTTCTACATGGATCAACGGGCGTGCGATCTGTGAGATTGCGCCTCTCCTTTACGCTCACATCCCCAAGCGATGTCGCAAGTCCAGAACTGTCGCGGACGGCCTCCATGCGAACCAATGGGCCACCGACATCCACGGCATGATTGGCATCCCGGAGATTGGCAAATACCTACGCCCTTGGCACATGATCGTCGAAACAGCCCTCAGCGACGCGCCGGACTGCATTCGCTGGAAGTGGACCGCGAACGGCGAGTACTCCGCCAAGTCCGCATACCTTGCCACCTTCCACGGCTCCACCCGATGCCAGGCTTGGAGACTTACCTGGAAGTGCTGGGCACCGCAGTGTGTGCGCTTCTTCCATTGGCTTGCCAACCTTGACCGTTGCTGGACGGCAGACCGCCTAGCGCGACGCAACCTGCCGCACCCACAGCGCTGCCCACTATGCGATCAGGCTCCGGAGACGGTTCATCTTCTCCTGGAATGCCCTTTCAGCCGCCAGGTATGGCACGAGATCCTCTCATGGCTGCGCCTCTCCTGCCCGCTGCCCAACGATGATGCCACTCTCCACGACTGGTGGCGCTCTGCAAGACAAGACACCCCTAAACCTATGCACAAGGGATTGGCTTCCGCTGCCTTGCTTATCCCTTGGATGATTTGGAAGCATCGCAATGGATGCGTTTTGAGGGCGCATCCCCGTCGGCTACCTCCCTGATCGCTAGGATTAAGGAAGAGGCTGCCCTATGGGCCAGAGCTGGAGCTTTAGGACTCCGCGCCATCCTGCCACAGAACCTGGGATGTCCACTAGTGTGCCTGTACTCATCTTGTAAACTCGCCTCCTAGGAGGATTGTACCAAACTCCTTCTTTTCAATACAATGAAACACAAAAGTCTTTTGCGTTTTCTCGAAAAATTAACAACAGAGGCATGGGCTCCTTCAGGGGAATGATGGATCGCCTTGATCCAAAAGAAATCAAGTTAAATGGGAGACACTTTACATGGTCAGCGAAAGATAAGATGTTACTCTTCGTAAGCTGGACAGGGTTTTTCGTTCCCCTGCATGGGATGGCCTCTTCCAGGCATGCACCATGCACGCTATTTCAACAATGATCTCTGGCCATTAACCAATGCTGCTTGTCGGGGAGCAGAATTACAGAACCAACAGGAATTTTCTCACTTCAAATATTTTTAGCTTCAGCTTCCGGGCCTCGAGCAGGTCGTGGCCAATGCGTGGGGTCGGTCGGTCAGGGGATCTTATGCTCTCTGAAATCTTCACATTAAACTCACTAGAACTGTAAAGGCGACCAGGAGATGGAGCAATGCGACGATTGGTAACCTGTGGTTACAGTTTGCGGTGGCCACAGAAATCATCCATTGTTTGGATCTTGCGTAGGAGGAGCGCATGCCGTCTCATCAGGAACTTGATTTTAGGAAGGCTCTCAAGGCTCGGGTTGTTAGAGCATCTACATCAGCACCTTGTAAATCTGGCCTCTCAAACGTCGGGCGCGTCTGCGGACCGTGACTGATCACCCCTCATTTGGCTGCCTCTGCAGTCGTTTTCCTCATATCCATGCGACCCATCCAACGTAAACTAACAATTACGTAAATTAACACACTTAGCAACAATTCGGGCATAATTCACATACTAGCAGTCACCGGACAACCAAAAGATCAAAGTTCATCGCTGGACAGTACTAAATTACTATTTCAACAAAGATTGTGATATGTTAGGATCTGATGATATTGGTTGTTGTTAGGGTTTCAGCCAGGTAATCAGCAAGCTTAGCTAGGCTTATCAAACAATAAAGAGCCAAGGAATAAGATCCTCATAGGTGTCGGCACCTCAAGGCTGGCATATGTGCATCAGCGATGTACAGTTGCTAGGTTAGACCTTTGTGATCCACATGTCAATGTGCCAAAGAATCAGAATCAAGTACACACAGTACTGTTAAAATGTACTACTAGGCGCTTCCACACCTCTCCAGTTGCATTTCAAAAGTATTTGCTAGTACATCTCTCACATATTCAGGTGTACATAAAATGCAGTCTTTCTGTCAGCGTGCCGCACATGTAAACTTCAGAGTTTCTATGTTTTGGGCAATGTGAGGTGCATGCTAGATTCATCTGAAGAGCTGCACTACACATTCTTCTTGCAGGAGCCAAGGCTAGCCCTTGAGAGGGTGGGGAGCCAAGAATTGATGAAGAACCATAAGATCCTTGAGGAGCTAGCTATGGAGGTTGCTACTACATAACACTAGCCTTTTCTTTCCAGGTGAAGAGTATCAAGGCAAATCTAGAGGATAAAGGATATCTATATCAAGACATATATTCTATTCTTAAGTGCTGGGATGTTTGCGTCATGTGTTAAAACTGCAGTTTTTTTTTGGAAAAAACACCCTGGTAATATATATCTGACTTTGTGTAGATGCTTGTACCACCATACATGTAGCAACTGTGTGGTGTCACATGCAACATCTCTCTCTCCCTCTCTCCGTGCTTTCCTTTGCTTCGGCAGAGCTTTTTAGTAGGATCGATTCGGTGAGGATGTCAAAGAAAAAGCAAGGATGACACCGCCGTCGGTGTCGCGGCGCCTCATATCTGATACGGCCAGGCCGATGTCGATGATGGGCGTTTCTCAAAGCCCAAGCAGCTAAATCTTGAGAGAAAAAGCAGGCAAGTTGGACATATTCTGTGCTTGCAGATAAGGCAGTGTGAGTGATGAGAGATTGAGGGCCTCTTTGATTCACAGGATTTTTAAAATGAAGGAATAGGAAAAATGTATGAATAGGGTGACATGTCCCATAATATCCTACAGGATTTGAAAGAATGTTTGATAGCATTAGAAAAAATAAAGGAATTCTACAAAGAGCTTTGAGTGGATGGAAATTTTCTTCCAAAATGTAGTACAAATGGATCATATGGAAAAATTTCTAAGGATGCCAATCCTATGAATCAAACGAGCATCACAGGAAAAATTCCTAAGGGTTTAAATCCTCCAAAAATCCTATGCAATTCCTTTGAATCAAAGGAGCCCTGAGAGCTCTGTCGACGATGCTATTCTCTGAACCTGTGGCGACTCATTGCCGGTTAACCAGAAACCAGGCGAGCCTGAGGTAGCTAGTCGGAATCGGTTTCCTTATAAGCAAAGTATTGGCCGTACCATATCAACATTCCGCGTCATTGTCGATACGGTTCTTGTTGTCGCAGGTTGACACGTTTTCACCATTGCAAGCTTCTGTTCATCTATACTTCCATGAAACTGACAGGAGCACTGCCTTTCAATTAAGTAGAAATGAATCACTGAGAAAAAGGGCAAATATGTAGAACAGAGTGACCTAGTTAAGTAAAAACCAGCAAAAATCAAGTTGTTCATCTGTTTTCGTACTGAAATTTCATCCCATTGGCTTGGCCGCTTTGAGATAGTATGCATGAGTACACTATCGATGATGAGACTCATATTCCGACCACTTTATTTTCCAAATTTCTACTCGATGCACTGGTGGATATGGGCACTGGTGGATCTTAATCTGTGGCCTGTGCATTCTATCACCCATTACCATACTTGCATGAGTCAATTAGGATTGACCACTCCTTCCAAGTCTTAATTAGTTCTCCTGAAGATTAGTTGGCTTGACAAACAGCCAATAGATAGATCGATTTAAAAGTAGGATCAGTCCGTAGGCATATATACGAGATTCCCTCTAGCTAGGTCAACACTTAGAAAATCAATCGGATTATTCCAGTCGCGTGTTTGGGTCCATGTTGATCAGAACACGGCTCCACTCGTGCATTATCTAATCTCATCTCCTCTTGGATATCAACCAATATGCTTTTGAACAAACCAATGGCGCCAATCCCAGGCATGCTAGCTAGGAGCTTTCATTTATTTTTTCTAGAAAAATCCAAAATGCTCTTTGTGCAATGTTAAAGATGGCTGCTAGATCACACTGATCTGTTCCAAACACTTCCTGATCTTACTTGCACCGGATATTCCAACCCAACCCATGCATGAAGGACACCCTAGCTAGTGCATAGAAAGATCAAAGAAGCACCGCCCTTTTGCAGCTCTATAAAAGGAAGCCACCCCTGTGCTAGTAAACCATCCAGGTTTCCTCTTTGGCACAACACAAGGTAGCAATAACTAGCTAGAGCTACACAAGGCTCAATCACATTTCAAAGTCCTCTTCAAACCTCAAAGCAAAGCACGTTCAGAGATCCGTGCACGTACACACATAACCCATTAGAACTTACTTAGAAGGCAGATGGACTGCGTGATGAAGCTGGCGTCCGAGCGAGCGGTGGTGATCTTCACTTTGAGCTCCTGCTGCATGTGCCATACCATGGCGTGGCTCTTTTGCGACCTGGGTGTCAATGCACTGGTGCATGAGTGTGACGCCCGGATAATCAAGCTACAGTAACCTCTGCTAATGATGCCTCGTCACCACTCTTACTGTTGTAAACCTCGCGATGATTCAATCCCATTCGAATTCAAATTTCAAAATCAAAGCAAACAATAAAAGTTTTTCAAAATTTAAAACAAAAGTGTTCGGGAGATGCCATATTTTACATAGGTCAATATGGTGTAATAAACACAATTTTATAAACTTCCTAAGTATTTTAAAATAAATAAAGACAGAAAAGGAAAATAAATAAAAGAAAGAAACTAACAAAACAAAATAAAAGAAGAAAGAGGGAACCCCCTCCCACGGCCTACTGGCCCAGTTGGCCGGCCCATTCGGGCGCAGGCCCAACCGGCCTCCCCCCCTCCCCTTATCCATCCCCCCCCCTCAAACCCTAACCCACCGTCCACCACTCCCGTCCCCGATCCCCCCCTCAC
>NC_041388.1:142361517-142382144 GCF_002162155.2 Triticum dicoccoides | reverse complement strand
CACCGAGCACCCTGCGCCCGATCCCTTGCCGCTCTGGAGCCCCACCTCGCCGGCGAGCCCGCGCCCGAGGACCGCGCCTCCGCCCTACAGCACCTCGCCGCCGTTCGCCGGACGCGACCCCGACGCCTCCCCGAGTCCGCTGCCATTGCCCTACGACTCCGCGTGCCTCGCCTGCTGCTGCCGCCGATTGACGCTGCCGCTGCCTCCTTCCTTCGCGCTCCACCGCTGCATGATGCTGCTGTTGCTGCCTCGCTGCTAGGCGCTGCCGCTCTCCCGCCGCGGCACCGCATCGACGCCGCCCCCTTTTTGTTGTGACCACGAACCGCCGTGAACGTCGCCGGCCTCCTCTGTGAGGCTGGGCATGTGAGGCCTCGCATGGGTCGATGACAAGTGGGCCCCAGCCCAGAACGTTGTTTAAAAAAATCAATTAATTAAAATTTAAAATTAAATGAGTAAATAAAATTAATTAAGTAAATAATAATTAAAATAATTATTTTGTTAATTAAATGAATTAACTTAATTAATCCTGATAATTAACCTGCTAATTACCTAATTAGTCAATTAGTCAACACTGTCAGAAACTGACATGTGGGTCCCCTGCCTAGTTGACCAGTCAACAGTTGACCTGGTCAACGGGGTCCATTGTCAGCCTCTGGTGGCCCTGCTGTGTGCACTCTGCTGGGTGCACATAGCAATTTCACCTTTTTTTTAATTAATAATAATTTCAGAATAGTGTTTAAAACTTTGAAAAATCATATCTTTTAATCCGTAGCTCGGAAAAAACTTTGTACATGAAAGTTGCTCGGAACGACGAGACGATTCCGGATACGCAACCCGTTCGTCCGGCACGCAACCCTAGCATAGAGAACGCGTAACTTTCCCCCTCCGGCTCCTCTTCCCGAAAACGCGAAACACCGGGGATAATTTCCCGGATGTTCCCCCCTTCACCGGTACCACCTCGTACCGTGTTAGGGCACCCCTAGCACCGATACTTGTCATGTCATGCATCGCTATGCATCTGTTTGCTTAAATATTTATTGTTCTTCCCCTCTTCTCTCGCTAGACACCGAGACCGACGCCGCTATTGGTGCCCCGACCGACTACGCTGTTGACGACCCCTCTCTCTTGCCAGAGCAACCAGGCAAGCCCCCCCTTTGATCACCAGATATCACCTACTCTTCTCTATACTGCTTGCATTAGAGTAGTGTAGCATGTTACTGCTTTCCGTTAATCCTATTCTGATGCATAGCCTGTCCTTGCTACTACTGTTGATACCTTTACCTGCAATCCTACTTGCTTAGTATAGGATGCTAGTAGTTCCATCTGTGGCCCTACATCCTTGTCCGTCTGCCACGCTATACTACCGGGCCGTGAACACTCGGGAGGTGATCACGGGTATATACTATATACTTTATACATGATACATGTGGTGATTAAAGACGGGTCGGCTCGTAGGAGCACCCGCGAGTGGATCTTTGAGGCGGAGCGACAGGGCAGGTTCCGACCACCTAGGAGAGAGGTGGGCCTGGCCCTGATCGGCGTTCGCGGATACTTAACACGCTTAACGAGATCTGGGTATTTGATCTGAGTCTGGCCATTTGGTCTATACGCACTAACCATCTACGTGGGAGTAGTTATGGGTATCCCGGCGTCGTGGTATCAGCCGAAGCCTTCGTGACGTCAGCGACTGAGTGGCGCGCGCCGGATTGGACTGGAACGCCATTAGGCTAGGTCTCCTTCCGGCCGCGTACGCAACGTGCAGGTGTGCTGTCAGGACCCCGACTCGATGTCACATCGATCTAGCCGGTAACACTTCATATCACTTTGCGGCCTCACGCACGGTGTTCCCACGGGTGTCGCCTTACCTTTGCCCGGGACCGTTTGCGCCTTTTGGCTCACGTATATGATAGTGTCGCTAGCATCCATATGATAAAGAGCCCGGGCTGACATGACTAGTCGTAAACCCAAAGTGGCACAGACTTACAGGGACAGGCATCCATGACCCAGCTTCGAACGTGTCGGTCATCAGCAAGTGGGTCCGGGCTGTAGCACTGGGCTAGCAGGACTCCGGTAAACCGGGCTGTAGCGGGCTAACAGGACTCCGGTACTCAAAGCGTGACATTTCCCCGAAGGGACAGACACATGAACGAAGAAGGACACATGCCGGCCAGCCTAAGTGTTCCAGAGCAGTAGCAAGCTACCATGGCTCAGTGGTAACACTAGGAGACATTTCCCGGTAAGAGAGGCTACTAAAGATAAACAACTAGATAGTCAGATCCCACACATACCAAGCATTTCAATCATACACACAATATGCTCGATATGTGCAAATACAACGAAGCATCACAACATGACTCTACGACACAAGTACTTTATTTAAGGCTCAGGGAGCCATACATAACATACACCAAGGTACGGGTCTCACGACCCAACATACAAGTCATACAGTCATACAAACCAGCAGCGGAAGTAACTTGTCTGAGTACAGACAACTAGTAAAATAAAAGAGGCTTGGAAAGCCTAGCTATACTACAAGGTCCTTCACAAGCTCAGGGTCACCACCTGGGTCTTTAGCCTACTCGTTGATGTCAACGTCTACATAGAACCCATCAGAAGGGGTTGCAGCGTCTTCTGTAAAAATGTAGATTATAGCAACATGAGTACAAAGGTACTCAGCAAGACTTACATCAGATCCTACATACATGCATAGTATCAAGAAGGGTTGGTGGAGTTATTGCAGCAAGCCAGCTTTGACTCTTGGCTAGGCTATCCTACGATATTCCAACTTGAAATGGTTTTGCGCACACGAGTCCACTACTCACCACTTCAATACACTACCGAGGATCCACCTCCGTCTTCCTATGGAAGAGCCATCCTCGGCACTCACACTTATCTTGAGGCTTTTAGTAGTTTCCATTTACTTGTCTATGAACTGTATAGGCAACCAAGTAGTCCTTTACCGCGGACGCGGCTATTCGAATAGATCATGTTAACCCTGCAGGGGTGTACTCCTTCATACACGCTCTCACCACTTACCGTCGTTTACACGACATGTACTCGGCAACCTTCAAGCGGAAGCCCAACGTGGGTGTCGGCCACGACCTACCTAATCACCTAAGCCTCCAGTCCAGGTTTATCGCCTATCCAGGTTCCATCCGCAGGGAGTCCGGCCGAGGTTTCCCATACGGCCCCGAACGATGTGAACAGGGTTCCCGAGATACCTAACGGGTATTCAGTACACCCGGCCACGTACCTACCGCATCACAGCCCACCCCTACGGTCAGCGCTGTCCACGGCCTCCAGTAGGCTACAAACACCAGAAACTACTTGCAACTCCTGGACAGAGAGCTAGGGTGAATAAGAAGTCGAGCGGGGTCATATTTCAGGGCCCAATGCATGGTAGTAGCTGTATCTTAAATCACGCATACAGATCTCAGTGCTTAAGGTCGGCTTCAATGAAACAACCCACCATGTACTCCTACATGGCCTCTCATCGATACCTTTACCAAAATCGTGTTCACCACACTACTCTCATTACCGACATAATCATTTCACTCTAGCCCATCACCCCGATGAACCAGACCTGACACGACTCTAAGCATAGCAGGCATAGCAAGGTAGGAACAACACATACATATGGCTCAGACAACTCCTACACATGCTAGTGGGTTTCATCTAGTTACTGTGGCAATGACAGGTCATGCAGAGGAAATGGGTTCAACTACTGTAGCACACAGCAGTTTGAAACGCGTTGTCTTAATGCAGTAAAAGAGAGCAGGAGCGAGAACATGGGATTGTATCGATATGATCAAATGGTTGGTTGCTTGCCTGATGGTTCGATGCACTAATACGGTTCTTCGTTAGGGTAATCACGGTATTCCTCGGAGACAGAACCTGCCGCAGAGAGCACCGATACACAAACATTACCAAACAGTATGCAACAATATGATGCATGCATGAGACATGGCAAAATGAGTGTATTGGGCTAATGCAACTAAAACCAGAAGGGTTTGAACAAATTTGAATCAAGGATTCAAATTTCAAATTCAATTATGGCCTTTTAAAGTGCTTTTCCTTGTTCTGCTTAAAACATCAATTTAACTTGTTTGATCATGCATGAAAATAGTACAGATGGATAGATTGGATTTTTCTGATCATTTTTCATATATAATTTGTCCAATTTGGAGTTACAGAATAAAAGTTATGAATTTTTGAAGTTTAAATTATATTCTGGAATTTCCTGATTTAAATTAAATCCAGAAAATCAATTACTGCGTCAGCCTGACGTCAGTGTGACGTCAGCAGGTCAACGGAACAGGTCTGGGTCAAACCTGACAATGGGTCCCGCATGTCAGGGTGATTATTTTAATTAAAATTTAATTAAAACTAATCCTGTTTAATTAACAGGGCTGGGCCCCACCTGTCATTGACTCAGGGGAGTCAACCAGGGCCCACCCGTGGTCAAAGTCAAAGCCAGCGACGCCGGCGTTTAGCCGCCGGCGAGCCCGACGCGGCGGCGGGAGTGGTTTTGGCCATTTCGGCCACCAAATGGGCCGCGGAGACCACCGGAGTGGAGCTGAGGACAAACCGCAGCTCTTGGCGGAGTCCGTTGGGGTCGGGGTGGCCGGAGTTTGCGCCGGCGACGACTTTGGCGGCCACCGGGGTTCGGTCGAAGATGAACTTGGCGCTAGAGGGGTCGGTGAGGCTCGTGGAGTGGCTAGCTAGGTGCTGCGGGACTCGGTGAGTAAGATGGACACCATCTTGTGGCCGGAGTGTGGCGGAAGCACGTCGGCGACGAGATCCGCGGCGGTGCGGGCGTGTGATCCTCGTGCGGTGGCTACACGGCTCAGGAATGAGAGAGAGAGGGTCGGAGGAGTAGCTAGGCTCACAGCGCTCCCGTAGAGGCCACCGGCGAGGTCGGGGACGAGCTGAGGCGGCGACGGCGTTGAAGGGGATCTCCGGCGACGGTGAGCTCGGGCGAGGTCAGTGCGGCGGCTTCGGGGCACGCGAGCGCTCGGGGCTCGGCTAGCTCGAAGAAGTAGAGGACGGCGGAGCTTCTGGACAGGGTGGCGCGGCGTGGAGACGACGGGGAGCACGGCTACGGCGGCGGTGCGGCGACGGTGGCGTCGGCCATGGCGTGGGAGCGCGAGGGAGAGGAACTGGGGGCGAATGGAGGTGTCCAGGAGGGTCGGGGTGCGACGTGGAGCTCGTCCAGGGCATCAGGGCGGCGAGAGGGGGAGGCAGGGCGGCGTGCAGCTGCGTGGCGAGCTGCGGTGCCGCCGCCGAGCACCTTGGCTGCCTGCCTGGCAAGCCAAGCAGCTCGCTGGAGCGGTGGCCGGGCTGGGCCGGCCAGGTGGGCTGGCTGGTGGGCCTGTGGTGGCGCCAGGTAAGTTTTCCCTTTTTCTTTCTATTTCTGTTCTTTTTTAATACTTCTGCAACTTTGTTGAATTAAATAAAATACTTGGGCAACTCCTAAAATCACCAAATTACTCCTGGTCCATAGTTGGATTATTTCCAACATGAAACATTTTAGTTTGGAGATATTTGAGCATTTAAATATTTTATATAATTTTAAATGCCCAAATTCAAATATTTATGATTTAATTCAAAAACCCTAAGATGGCCTAGGAAAATGTGCACCACTTTTGGCAGAGGTTCTGAACCAAGACAAAAATGATGGGCATTTTTAGAAGGGCATTTCAGGTTCATTGAAAAGTTTTTTAGTAAACCCTAGTTGGTTTCAGAGGGGACTGGGGGTTCTGTCATCCTCATTTCAAGTTTCTGATGAAAAGTAGACATGATGCAACACTCTAATGCATGGCTAACTAGGATGTGACAACTCACCCCCACTCAAAAGAATCTCGTCCCGAGATTTGGGTTCCTCCGGGAAGAAGGCGGGATACTCGAGTCGAAGACGATCCTCCCTTTCCCAAGTTGCTTCATCCTCAGAATGGTGCGACCATTGAACTTTGAGAAATTTGATATTATGACGTCGGGTGGTACGTTCGGCCTGATCGAGGATACGAATGGGGTACTCTCGATATGTAAGATTATCTTGGAGATCAAGCGTTTCGTGGTCCACTTCACGGATAGGATCCGAGAAACAACGCCTGAGTTGAGAAACGTGGAAGACATCGTGGACTCTGGAGAGGTGTGGAGGTAGTTCCAACTGGTAGGCAACTTCTCCTCGTTTAGCGAGAATGCGAAAAGGTCCAATGTAACGAGGAGCCAATTTGCCTTTGATACCGAAACGATGGGTTCCCTTCAGAGGGGTGACCCGAAGATAAGCCTTCTCGTCAACCTCGAAAGTCATAGCCTTATGTTTTCGGTCATATTGACTCTTTTGACGGGATTGGGCTGTTTTCAACTTTTCACGAACGATGCGAACTTGTTCTTCTGCTTCCTGAATCATATCCGGGCCAAAGAATTGTCTTTCCCCGGTCTCTGACCAGTTAAGGGGTGTTCGACACCGTCGTCCATAGAGAAATTCAAAAGGGGCTTTACCCAAGCTAGATTGATAGCTGTTGTTGTAAGCGAATTCGGCAAATGGAAGGCACTTCTCCCAGTCCATTCCGAATGAGATAACAGAGGCTCGAAGCATGTCTTCTAGAATCTGGTTGACGCGTTCCACTTGACCTCTCGACTGAGGGTGGAAAGCGGTGCTAAAGGAGAGACGAGTTCCCATAGCATTTTGGAAACTTTCCCAAAATCGAGAGGTGAAAAGACTTCCTCGATCCGAGTTAATTTCCAAAGGAACACCATGGAGGGACACTATTCGGGAGATGTATAAGTCTGCCAGCTGACTAGCGGTTATACTCTCACGAACAGGTAGGAAATGGGCTACTTTGGAAAGACGATCGACCACGATGAAAATAGCATTATTCCCTCTCTTGGTCCTGGGAAAACCGGTAATGAAATCCATACCAATTTTATCCCATTTCCATTCAGGAATAGCTAAGGGTTGAAGGGTGCCAGCAGGCCGTTGATGCTCTGCTTTTACACGACGACAAACGTCGCAATTAGCAATATACTGAGCAATTTCTCTCTTCATCCTAGTCCACCAGAACCTCTGGCGTAGATCCTGATACATCTTAGTACTACCGGGATGAATGGTGAGAGGGGATTCATGAGCTTCCTTAAGGATCAAACGCCTCAGGTTTCGCACTTTGGGAACCACTAGTCGATTCCCGAAGTATACGACCCCTTGATCATTAATGGAGAAGCAATTCGCAATTCCTTTCTGAATGTTTCTCTTGATGCGGGAGATTCCCGGATCTACCTTCTGTGCTTTGATAATCTGATCCGTAAGGGTAGGTTTTGCCACCAAGGTGGAAAGAAAACCTTGAGGAACAATGTGAAGGTTAAGCTTCCGAAATTCCTCATGGAGAAGCGGTTGACTTTGTTGTAACATCAGATTGTTACAATAAGATTTACGACTTAGCGCATCAACCATGACGTTGGCTTTCCCTGGGGTGTAGGTTATTCCTAGGTCGAAGTCTGTGATCAATTCAACCCAACGTCTTTGCCTGAGATTTAGATCCGGTTGGATTAAAATGTACTTCAGACTTTGGTGATCAGTGAATATTTCGCAACGATTACCGAGGAGGTAATGCCGCCAAGTCTTAAGTGCATAGACTACGGCTGCAAGCTCTAGATCATGAGTAGGATAGTTCTCCTCATGTGGGTGCAATTGCCGTGAAGCGTAAGCAATTACGTGTCGATCTTGCATGAGAATGCAACCTAGTCCTTGTCGCGAGGCGTCGCAGTAGATAACAAAGTCCTTGGAGATGTCTGGCGGTACCAGTACGGGAGCAGAGGTCAGGCGTCTTTTCAGTTCCTGAAAGCTGTGCTCACATTGTGGAGTCCATTCAAACTTCTTATCTTTCTTGAGGAGTTCGGTTAGAGGTTTGGCAACTTTGGAGAAGTTCTTGACAAAGCGACGGCAATAGCTCGCTAAGCCCAGAAAACTCCGAACTTGCTTGACCGATTCAGGTGGAGTCCAATTAAGGACGGCTTGAACTCGCTCAGGGTTAACAGCAATACCTTTACCAGATATTACATGACCTAGATAGGTCACTTCTGACAACCAGAATTCACATTTAGAAAATTTGGCATAAAGGCGATGCTCTCGAAGTTTCTTCAACACTAGCCTTAGATGTTCGGCATGTTCTTCCTCGTTCTTGGAGTAGATGAGTATATCATCGAGGTAAACCACGACGAATTTATCCAAATACTCCATGAAGATTGAGTTCATTAACCGAGAAAAGGTGGCTGGAGCGTTGGTTAAACCGAAGGACATGACGGTGTACTCGTATTGGCCATAACGAGTAACAAAGGCCGTCTTAGGAATGTCCCCGTTTCTGATTTTGATTTGATGGTAGCCCAACCTCAAATCCATCTTGGAAAAGACTGAGGATCCAGCAAGCTGATCATACAGGTCGTTGATCCTGGGAAGCGGATATTTGTTCTTGATTGTGACCAAATTGACAGGTCGGTAATCTACAACCATCCGGTCCGTACCATCCTTCTTCTTGACGAATAGGACGGGGCAAGCCCACGGAGATGAACTAGGGCGGATGAAACCCTTTTTCAAGGACTCATCGAGTTGTTTCTTAAGCTCGGCTAGTTCTAGGGGTGCCATCTTATAAGGTCTTCTAGCAATCGGAACGGTTCCTGGAATGAGGTCTATTACGAACTCAACATCCCTGTCAGGTGGAACACCTGGCAATTCCTCTGGGAAGACATCCGGGAAGTCACAGACTACCGGCACGTCCTCAAGGTCTGGCAAAGGGCTGGCGTTAAGAGAATATAATTGTCGCTTGGCTATTCGGGTCAAGACATTGACTATCTTCCCCGAAGGATGGGTGAGTTGAACAGTCCTAGAGAAGCAATCAATTTTGGCTTGATGAGCTGACATCCAGTCCATACCCAAAATGATATTAATATCTGAAGATTTAAGGGCTATCAAAGACGCGAGGAAAACAAGTCTGTTGACTTGGATTTCATTTCCATGGCTTACTCTAGAAGTTTGCCACTTGGATCCCGGAGTTTGAATTACCATAGAGGTTGGCATATCACCGAATGCGACGTTATGCAAACGAGCATAATTCTCAGATATAAAAGAATGAGAGGCTCCTGTATCGAAAAGAACAGATGCCGGGTGGCAATTAACAAGAAGCGTACCGAGAACGACGTTGGGATCCTCTTGGGCTTCTTCGACAGAGATACAGTTGACATGGCCACGTGAAGCGGTGACCAACTTGGCGTGGAATATTTTTCCTGTCAGCTTGCCACGGCCAACAGCTTTAGCAGACTGGTTGGGGTTGGTCTGGGGACACTCACGCATATAGTGACCAGATTCCCCACACTTGAAACAAGTCACGGAACTGGTACGTGGAGGAGCATTGTTGGTTGGACCCCCATAGGGCTTGGCCGGTGCAGACTGTTGAACAGGGCGAGGCGCCTGGAAAGATGGCCTCGGTGTGAACCTGGGTGGCAGGGCGGTGTTGGGCACCCACACGCGGCGCTTCTGAGGACCAGCACCGGATGAGGAACCCATATCACGGCCATGCTTGCGTGTTGCGTCATAATCAGTCTGACCAGTTTCAGCACTGATGGCTTTGTTAACAAGTTTCTGAAAAGATGTGCACTCATGCAGACGGAGGTCGCGGCGAAGCTCAGGACTAAGTCCCTTACGGAACCTTGCTTGCTTCTTGGCGTCAGTAGACACTTCCTCAGTTGCATATCGGGCGAGATTACCAAACTCCCTGTTATAGGCATCCACAGAAAGTCGGCCTTGGGTGAAACTGCAAAATTCTTCACGTTTACGGTCCATGAGACCCTCCGGAATGTGATGTTCACGGAAAGCCTCACTGAACTCAGCCCAAGTAGTGACATGGCCCGCTGGGCGCATAGCTCCATAATTCTCCCACCATAGACTGGCGGGGCCTTCAAGATGATATGCAGCAAAGGTGACCTTGTCAGCCTCAGCTACTAGCACGGAACGCAGCTTGTGAGAGATACTGCGAAGCCAGTCATCAGCGTCGAGAGGCTCGACGGAGTGGTGGAACGTGGGTGGATGCAATTTGATAAAATCATTGAGTGACACCACGTTAATCCTCTGATGGTGTGCTGTGTTCTGTTCAATACGCTCCAACAAACGGTTGGTCTCCCGCTTGTTTCTCTCAGCTTCCATCATAACCTCGGCTAGGGAAGGAGGATGAGGCAGATTTGCATCCCTGCCTTCACTGCCTTCGGCCTGCTCTTGAGAAGCAGGGTTAGCGCGCGTGTTGACCATCCTAGGTAAACAAGACAATGATTTAGTCAGAATGATAAAATTCCGACATAGGATACAGAATGTAAGGAATGACTCGAAATGCAAGATGATCATCCGTATGACATGGTAAAAACAGAAACTGCTTCTTTTATTCGATCGTCATACACACCATACAGGGTTTAGTACAAGACCAAACAAAGTACTATTACGGTGAAAAGAGGATTACATCTCATCGGAGGCATCCCAAGCTCCTATACATTATTTTTCTACACCTCCGGAAAGAGTACAGACTAGGTCATATCCCACGAGTCACGCGGGACGATAGACGACACAGCTAGTGCAAACTAGTGATACTACCACTAACTCAGACCGATCCGTAGTAGTCCTCGTAGAAGTCACCTCCATAGCCTGGAAGCTCAACATGATCATCCGGAAACAGACGATCTCGCGGAGCTTGTGGACCATAGGGGCTAGGATGGGGTCTTGGACCAACAGACGGTGGCCTGCGGGGACCGCGAGGTGGGGTGATGCCTCCTACATCACGCCAAACCATCACGTCCGGCAGAGCAGATCTCACAGGATAGAGATCGCGCATATCTGAATATCCAGCTTGCACCGCCGGTGCGAACCGAGTCAAAGTGGCCCAGTGGTCAGCACGGGTATTGAAGAGCTCTAACCTTAAGGCCCGATTTTCACGGTCCTTATCCTCGAGCATCTCAGCAGTGGTGCGAGTCCGTGAATCCTCCTGAGTGGGGTCAGCATAGATAGCCTGGAGATACCCTTGTGCTCCCGGAAGTGATCCTGGCATATACCGGAAATCAGAGTCCCGAAATAAACCAGATCTGACTCGCATAATGGTCATCATAGAGTAGGCGGCGTCCTGCACAGCCATCTCAATAGTAACCCCGAGTCCATAGGAGCAGTGAAGAGGCTCGGTGGATCCAGGATAAGATGGAAATATCCTGACAGCGTTGGCATCAGAGCCGGACTGCCTGTAGGTTCTTCAAGCCAAACTGGTCGATGTTGAGTCTAGAAATTCTTTAGTTATATGTAGGGGAATTGTTTGTGGGTTGGAACGTAAGGCTCTTTTTACTCCTCTATCTTATGACATTCTGATCTGAGTCAGTCCATTCTTCTACCGGGGGTTAAGGAATTAGGATCTGTTCTCTCTATCAGGATCACGTGTTACTAATCAGTAGTACCTTATAAGTTTGATGGATACAAGCCTAGTTCAGTTCTACTACCATATTATGTTGCTAGAATGAATTCAGAACCTTGATATGATGATGTTGAGTGCGTACGAAATCCTTTGTCAAATGTCTCAAAATCCTTCTTGAGCATTTACAGCTGTTATGCTGCCGAAATTTTGCTAGAAATTCTAATGCCTTTGCATTATGATTGTGCTTTCAGATGGCCACTCGCGACCTCAATCAAGTGGTTCGCCTGACTCGATGCCTAGATGTACCCGGCCATACTGCCAAGTTGGTCAGGGTAATGACTGAGGCTGGATACCGCTGGTATCCAACGCTGTCAGGACCCCGACTCGATGTCACATCGATCTAGCCGGTAACACTTCATATCACTTTGCGGCCTCACGCACGGTGTTCCCACGGGTGTCGCCTTACCTTTGCCCGGGACCGTTTGCGCCTTTTGGCTCACGTATATGATAGTGTCGCTAGCATCCATATGATAAAGAGCCCGGGCTGACATGACTAGTCATAAACCCAAAGTGGCACAGACTTACAGGGACAGACATCCATGACCCAGCTTCGAACGTGTCGGTCATCAGCAAGTGGGTCCGGGCTGTAGCACTGGGCTAGCAGGACTCCGGTAAACCGGGCTGTAGCGGGCTAACAGGACTCCGGTACTCAAAGCGTGACATTTCCCCGAAGGGACAGACACAGGAACGAAGAAGGACACATGCCGGCCAGCCTAAGTGTTCCAGAGCAGTAGCAAGCTACCATGGCTCAGCGGTAACACTAGGAGACATTTCCCGGTAAGAGAGGCTACTAAAGATAAACAACTAGATAGTCAGATCCCACACATACCAAGCATTTCAATCATACACACAATATGCTCGATATGTGCAAATACAACGAAGCATCACAACATGACTCTACGACACAAGTACTTTATTTAAGGCTCAGGGAGCCATACATAACATACACCAAGGTACGGGTCTCAAGACCCAACATACAAGTCATACAGTCATACAAACCAGCAGCGGAAGTAACTTGTCTGAGTACAGACAACTAGTAAAATAAAAGAGGCTTGGAAAGCCTAGCTATACTACAAGGTCCTTCACAAGCTCAGGGTCACCACCTGGGTCTTTAGCCTACTCGTTGATGTCAACGTCTACATAGAACCCATCAGAAGGGGTTGCAGCGTCTTCTGTAAAAATGTAGATTATAGCAACATGAGTACAAAGGTACTCAGCAAGACTTACATCAGATCCTACATACATGCATAGTATCAAGAAGGGTTGGTGGAGTTATTGCAGCAAGCCAGCTTTGACTCTTGGCTAGGCTATCCTACGATATTCCAACTTGAAATGGTTTTGCGCACACGAGTCCACTACTCACCACTTCAATACACTACCGAGGATCCACCTCCGTCTTCCTATGGAAGAGCCATCCTCGGCACTCACACTTATCTTGAGGCTTTTAGTAGTTTCCATTTACTTGTCTATGAACTGTATAGGCAACCAAGTAGTCCTTTACCGCGGACGCGGCTATTCGAATAGATCATGTTAACCCTGCAGGGGTGTACTCCTTCATACACGCTCTCACCACTTACCGTCGTTTACACGACATGTACTCGGCAACCTTCAAGCGGAAGCCCAACGTGGGTGTCGGCCACGACCTACCTAATCACCTAAGCCTCCAGTCCAGGTTTATCGCCTATCCAGGTTCCATCCGCAGGGAGTCCGGCCGAGGTTTCCCATACGGCCCCGAACGATGTGAACAGGGTTCCCGAGATACCTAACGGGTATTCGGTACACCGTGCCACGTACCTACCGCATCACAGCCCACCCCTACGGTCAACGCTGTCCACGGCCTCCAGTAGGCTACAAACACCAGAAACTACTTGCAACTCCTGGACGGAGAACTAGGGTGAATAAGAAGCCGAGAGGGTCCATTGGTTTCGGGCCCAATGCATGGTAGTAGCTGATTCTTAAATCACACATACAGATCTCAGTGCTTAAGGTCGGCTTCAATGAAACAACCCACCATGTACTCCTACATGGCCTCTCATCGATACCTTTACCAAATCGTGTTCACCACACCACTCTCATTACCGACATAATCATTTCACTCTAGCCCATCACCCAGATGAACCAGACCTGACACGACTCTAAGCATAGCAGGCATAGCAAGGTAGGAACAACAGATACATATGGCTCAGTCAACTCCTACACATGCTAGTGGGTTTCGTCTAGTTACTGTGGCAATGACAGGTCATGCAGAGGAAATGGGTTCAACTACCGTAGCACACAGCAGTTTGAATCGCGTTGTCTTAATGCAGTAAAAGAGAGCAGGAGCGAGAACACGGGATTGTATCGATATGATCAAATGGTTGGTTGCTTGCCTGATGGTTCGATGCACTGATACGGTTCTTCGTTAGGGTAATCACGGTACTCCTCGGGGGCAGAACCTGTCGCAAAGAACACCGATACACAACCATCACCAAACAATGTGCAACAATATGATGCATGCATGAAGCATGGCAATATGAGTGTGTTGGGCTAATGCAACTAAAAAACCAGAAGGGTTTGAACAAATTTGAATCAAAGATTCAAATTTCAAACTCAAACATGGCCTTTTAAAGTGCTTTTCCTTGTTCTGCTTAAAACATCAATTTAACTTGTTTGATCATGCATGAAAATAGTACAGATGGATAGATTGGATTTTTCTGATCATTTTTCATATATAATTTGTCCAATTTGGAGTTACAGAATAAAAGTTATGAATTTTTGAAGTTTAAATTATATTCTGGAATTTCCTGATTTAAATTAAATCCAGAAAATCAATTACTGCGTCAGCCTGACGTCAGTGTGACGTCAGCAGGTCAACGGAACAGGTCTGGGTCAAACCTGACAGTGGGTCCCGCATGTCAGGGTGATTATTTTAATTAAAAATTAATTAAAACTAATCATGTTTAATTAACAGGGCTGGGCCCCACCTGTCATTGACTCAGGGGAGTCAACCAGGGCCCACCCGTGGTCAAAGTCAAAGCCAGCGACGCCGGCGTTTAGCCGCCGGCGAGCCCGACGCGGCGGCGGGAGTGGTTTTGGCCATTTCGGCCACCAAATGGGCCGCGGAGACCACCGGAGTGGAGCTGAGGACAAACCGCAGCTCTTGGCGGAGTCCGTTGGGGTCGGGGTGGCCGGAGTTGGCGCCGGCGACGACTTTGGCGGCCACCGGGATTCGGTCGAAGATGAACTTGGCGCTAGAGGGGTCGGTGAGGCTCGTGGAGTGGCTAGCTAGGTGCTGCGGGACTCGGTGAGTAAGATGGACACCATCTTGTGGCCGGAGTGTGGCCGGAAGCACGTCGGCGACGAGATCCGCGGCGGTGCGGGTGTGTGATCCTCGTGCGGTGGCTACACGGCTCAGGAATGAGAGAGAGAGGGTCGGAGGAGTAGCTAGGCTCACAGCGCTCCCGTAGAGGCCACCGGCGAGGTCGGGGACGAGCTGAGGCGGCGACGGCGTTGAAGGGGATCTCCGGCGACGGTGAGCTCGGGCGAGGTCGGTGCGGTGGCTTCGGGGCACGCGAGCGCTCGGGGCTCGGCTAGCTCGAAGAAGTAGAGGACGGCGGAGCTTCTGGACAGGGTGGCGCGGCGTGGAGACGACGGGGAGCACGGCTACGGCGGCGGTGCGGCGACGGTGGCGTCGGCCATGGCGTGGGAGCGCGAGGGAGAGGAACTGGGGGCGAATGGAGGTGTCCAGGAGGGTCGGGGCGCGACGTGGAGCTCGTCCAGGCCATCAGGGCGGCGAGAGGGGGAGGCAGGGCGGCGTGCAGCTGCGTGGCGAGCTGTGGTGCCGCCGCCGAGCACCTTGGCTGCCTGCCTGGCAAGCCAAGCAGCTCGCTGGAGCGGTGGCCGGGCTGGGCCGGCCAGGTGGGCTGGCTGGTGGGCCTGTGGTGGCGCCAGGTAAGTTTTCCCTTTTTCTTTCTGTTTCTGTTCTTTTTTAATACTTCTGCAACTTTGTTGAATTAAATAAAATACTTGGGCAACTCCTAAAATCACCAAATTACTCCTGGTCCATAGTTGGATTATTTCCAACATGAAACATTTTAGTTTGGAGATATTTGAGCATTTAAATATTTTATATAATTTTAAATGCCCAAATTCAAATATTTATGATTTAATTCAAAAACCCTAAGATGGCCTAGGAAAATGTGCACCACTTTTGGCAGAGGTTCTGAACCAAGACAAAAATGATGGGCATTTTTAGAAGGGCATTTCAGGTTCATTGAAAAGTTTTTTAGTAAACCCTAGTTGGTTTCAGAGGGGACTGGGGGTTCTGTCATCCCCATTTCAAGTTTCTGATGAAAAGTAGACATGATGCAACACTCTAATGCATGGCTAACTAGGATGTGACATGTGCAAAGGGCGATGGGCGCAGACCCCTGCGCCATAGGATTTAGACCGGCGTGCTGACCTCTCTGTTGTGCCTAGGTAGGGCTGCGACGTGTTGATCTTCCGAGGCCGGGCATGACCCAGGAAAGTGTGTCCGGCCAAATGGGATCGAGCGTGTTGGGTAATGTGGTGCACCCCTGCAGGGAAGTTAATCTATTCGAATAGCCGTGATCTTCGGTAACATGACGATTTGGAGGTGTACCTTGACCTTATGACAACTAGAACCGGATACTTAATAAAACACACCCTTCCAAGTGCCAGATACAACCGATGATCGCTCTCTCACAGGGCGACGAGGGGAGGATCATCGGTTAGGTTTATTCTATGCGATGCTACTTGGAGGTCTTCAGTCTACTCTCTTCTACATGCTGCAAGACGGAGGCTGCCAGAAGCGTAGTCTTCGACAAGATTAGCTATCCCCCCTCTTATTCTGGCTTTCTGCAGTTCAGTCCACCGATATGGCCCTTTTCACTTTTACCCATGCATATGTAGTGTAGCTCCTTGCTTGCGAGTACTTTGGATGAGTACTCACGGTTGCTTTCTCCCTCTTTTCCCCTATCCCGTCTACCTGGTTGTCGCAACCAGATGTTGGAGCCCAGGAGCCAGACGCCACCATCGACGACGACTCCTATTACACCGGAGGTGCCTACTACTACATGCTGCCCGCTGATGACGACCGGGAGTAGTTAGGAGGATCCCAGGCAGGAGGCCTGCGCCTCTTTCGATCTGTATCCCAGTTTGTGCTAGCCTTCTTAAGGCAAACTTGTTTAACTTATGTCTGTACTCAGATATTGTTGCTTCCGCTGACTCGTCTATGATCGAGCTTTTGTATTCGAGCCCTCGAGGCCCCTGGCTTGTAATATGATGCTTGTATGACTTATTTTATTTGTAGAGTTGTGTTGTGATATCTTCCCGTGAGTCCCTGATCTTGATCGTACACGTTTGCGTGTATGATTAGTGTACGATTGAATCGGGGGCGTCACAATGAGCTCGACCAAGACCCCAGGGGAAAGGAGATGGAGAGAGCTCTCCTCAAGATGCTCGGGAAAGGCCCATCTGTTCCAGTGGTGTTCATCGGCGGGAAGCTTGTCGGCGGGACAAACAGGGTCATGTCCATGCATCTTAGCGGCGAGCTCGTCCCAATGCTGAGGAATGCAGGTGCCCTCTGGCTATAGAGGAATGCAGGTGCCACCTGAGAAATAAAATTTTGTCAAAGAGTGTCAAGTATATGCATTTTCTTAGAATAACCTAACTAATGGCCTAGTTAGCATCGATCGAACTGGTTTTTTCAATCCTGTTCCGACAATAGCAAGGCTTATAGCTCGCTAGGAGCGAGTTTTACGTACGAGCGACGTTCGTGTCGTAATCCCAGCACTATTTGTGCAGGTGTACAATCTTTTCTCAAAGAACCTGCACAACCTTTTCTCAAAGAGCTAGTTGATAAATAAATGTATAAACAGTTCATTATCAAATGATATGTGCACATCTCTAACCTAAAAATTGTGTATAGTTGCATTGCATATTGATCATAGTAGTTTACTATCGTCTCCTATTTGTTATTTATAATTATTTTCCATCACAAATACTACATCGGCACCTCCCCTGATCTGGCAGTGGTGGACTGGTGGTCCAGCTGCTGTTCGGAGGCTGGCTGACGGCTTGGTCGGCGACGCAGCATCATCAACGGTGGCGACGCGAATAGGTATGTGGTGGAGTGGGAATACTACGGCTTTGGCTTGCCACGTCTAGGCGCCATCGGCCTCTACTACAATGGCTCTGTGGCACGTGCATGAGTACGACGTGTTGAAGCTCCCGTGATGACGTTCGACTCCCTCTGAGGTGCGGCATTTCGTGTTTGCAAAAGGATGGCTTTGATGATGTGGTGATGTCTTTTCCCCGGTCCTGTATGCCATGGGACAATTTGAATTTTAATTTCTTGATCAGAGTGTGCGGGTGTGCCCCTTCATCTTCATGCAACATCATCTTGTTCGGCAAGTGGTGATGATAATACACGGTGACTTGGGTTTGGCGGTGCACTCAGAGTACCGTGCCTAGAGTTATTGAGTACGAGTGAACAAACACATTAAAATGCATCTATAATTAATTATTAGATAAAACAGAAGGACGGAGAAGGGCGAAGAAAATCACCATTTCCTTGTCGCCCCTCCCCTTGTGCTCACCGGTGTGGCTGTCCCCGTCATGTAGGCGTCCACGGCCGGAGGGGCTTTGTCGTTGGAGCTGGATCCGTTGGAGGGCTAGGCGAGGTCAGAGTCGTCGTGGGAGGAGGAGATGATGCCGGCCATCCTTCGAACTGTACGCTCCTGTGCCTTGGCCAGCCAGGCAGCCTTCTCGGCCTTCTCCTTGGTCATTGGCTCCGCCGCAACCTCGCACTCCGACTGCTCGATGCCGAGCCAGAGTGCTTTGGTGTTTTTGTGGCGGAGCCGGCTGGCACATGTCGGTCTCCACCATCATGAGGGAGCATTGAAGCACATTGCGAGGAGTTGGTCCTTTGGATCCACCGGCGAACGGGCAGGCACGGTGCGCGGCCAGCGCCTCCCGGTCGCCGCCCTCTCCTCGCCCGCTTCCGCTCGTGGTGTGTGGCCCGCGTCTCGGATTATGGCGTCCTCGCCCGCGTCGATTATGATCCCAAATTATGTGATGTTTTTAGGCCTCCTTTGATTTGAAGGATTTTTCATAGGAAAAACGTAGGAATGCTCGTTCCATAGGATTTGCTACTGTAGCACCGTTTGATTTGCAGGAACCAGTCCGGAGGAATACTATTCCGATACAGAGGAACACTGTTGGTTTCCTGTGGTTTTGTAGGAAGTGAAACATTGAGTCAGACCTCTTTTTTACACAAAGACCGAGGCAAGAGGGACAGAGCTGAATACCATATTCCTCGCATGACTCAACCAATGCTTTCCGTGAGCGCGTGCCAGTGAATGTGTATGGCTTGTGTCTAGCCCAGTTTGGAGTGGTGCATGGTTTCTCTACTAAATAATGCATTCCTTTCCTGCATTTCAAATGCTCCATTTGTTTCATATTCCTCTACTTTTCCACTGTTTTTCAATCCTCTGTTTTACACCTGCAATCCTATAGTTTTCCTGTATTTTTCCTATTCCAGCATTTTTTCAATCCCGTGAATCAAAGAGGCCCTTAATCTTTATTTTGTGCCTATACGGTAGGCTTCGTGGAATTTTACTGCGTTTGTGCACTGCTTTTTGTCGATTTTCCCTAGGATACGTCTTTGGAAGTAAATGGAGCATTAAGGAAAGAACTCCAAAAAATGATGATGGAATCATGTCAATTAAAGTGATTATTATCTATCATAAAAGAACGAAGCAGCTGGGAGGAAGTTGGAGGCCACACAGAACCTCCAGAGTGCAAGATGGCATCTGGTAGGAGCGCAAGCACTTGCACTCCTACCAGTGGATGTACCAAGCGCCGCCACCGCCTCCTGGTCGACTACTTCCACATTGCGAGATCGGATCAGAGATCAGGCACACATAGATACCAGAAACTCGTCCAGAACGTAGAACCCTAGCCTTCCGAAGGCATCCAGAGGGGGAATTGGCAATGAGGAGATCGCCATATTCACCACCACGTACTAGGGAGCGCCAACATCATCACCCTCCATCACCCATCATCATCGTCGCGTCATCCATCTCGTTGTAATAATGAACCCTTGTGGATCACTACGTGTATTACTTGTTTGATCCACCCATGTTTACCACCGCCATCCATGTGATGATTGTTGTTCCTATGTACGAGTAGAACCCCAAGTTCTCGGGGATATGAATGAACCTTGATATGTATTGGAGCTGAAACGTTAATAAGGATATGAGATCCTCTATTGAATACTTAGTTTAATAATCTTCGTGAATGTTGTAAAGGGGTCCCACTCAGCATTTTCCCCATGAGGCCTAATCTCATTGTAAAGGTTAGGAAGCGGAGGTAATTCAAGGTGACAGTAAAAGCCCTCACTCCTAGTATTTGCAATTGATAGGGGAATTATGGAGAACATTTAGAGAGGCTATGTCCACAGGGAAACCCTTAATTACTGTAGTGATGACCTGCAAGGGGAAACTACGGTAGTGGCATGTGTGGTACAAAGTCTATCTGGAGTAGAACATATTTTGTACCCGGATCCGCACAACATAAACTTCAAGAGTGGCTCAAGTATCTAGATAGTACTGTATCGTAGCATAAGTCATGGTAGAAACATACCAATGGAAATTTTAGATTTCCTGAGAACGCCTTACTCCTATGCTAATTCATGTGTTACTTTCATTGGCTCTCATATTTCTTTACATGTTATTTAATTTACTACGCACTTTACTCAACCATCATTTATTTCCACCCTCACTTTGCTTTGAGTCTACAATTACTTACAGGTATAATTCCATAAGTCACTACAAGATATAAACCTCAATTCTTGTACTCCATGTGGGATCGATACTCTTACTTACAAAAAGTTACAACTAAACCCTGCGCACTTGCAGGCTCTGGTCCAGCCTCGATTGTCATAGCACAATGCAGAGGGCGATCTCCTCTACGCCGCACAGGAACGCGTCCCAGTCATCGTCGTCGTCAGATCCGTCACTGGATGCGGTGCTGCTACCATTGCTGGTCATTGATTGAAGGAGGAAGGGACGGGAAGAAGAGCAGAGGGAGAGAGAAACAGAGTAGAGTATTGACTTCGGTCTAGGGTTC
>NC_041388.1:142352793-142361221 GCF_002162155.2 Triticum dicoccoides | reverse complement strand
GGGCAGGTGGGCCAGTCCGACGTGGCAAACGTGCCCGGGCACATCAGGGCCTCACCATACCCCAGATTTGGGCTGGGTTTGAGGGGTGTCGGTTAGCCCGGACGTCCGGGATCGGTTTGGGGAGCCCGGGTAGGTCACGTCTTCGTGATCGGGCACTAATTGGGCCGTCCGCCTAGTCACTTTGAGGATCTCGTCTGTATAACCGGGCCGTTCGCCCCATCACTTTGAGAAGCCTGTCTGTAGATGCTCTTATGCCTTACCACAGTGGAGAGAGCCCACATGCGGCAACACTTGTGATCAATGGCGGAGCTACGAGCAGTATGTTGGGCAGGCCAGATTTGGCTAAGCCAAAGAGAAGCCTGCAAATTTTACCTTCTTGAGCTAACTTTGCTCTGACGCCTACTAATTTAACCATGTGTTGGGCAGGTCATAGCACAGTTTTGCTTGTGCATAGCTCTGCCACTGCTTGCGATAGGTCTGGATTCACGAAGGCGATGCCACCACTTTTTTTAACCAGGGCAATCTCCAGGAGATGGTGGAATTTCATTCACATCCTCCGTAAAGGGAATCAGGTTCTCGGGAGTAAAAGCAAGAAACACCAGGAGGTCTTTTGCCACTTCTCATCCCTGCTTGGCACAAGCGTGTCGTGCACTAGGTCCCATAATTGGTAAGATGTCAGGGTTGAAATCATTGACTTGTTGGCCCTCGATGATCCTTACTCTGAGGGCGAGATCAAGACAGTGGTTTTCTTTCTCCCCGGAGAGAATGCGCTGGGGCCAAATGGTTTTACTATTGATTTTTCAAAGTGAGTCTGCGGGATTATTGTAGGGACCCCGACCTATATGGTTGAAGCCACCGATTGTGCATGTAGCAGTGATCTCATGATAAGTGTGTCACTGCATACAATGAACTGATAATCAAGAGTTTACATCCATTACATATGTCTTACATAAATAGGATCAACATGGTCAAGTCTTACATAGATAGATCCTTCAAGGTTAAACTCCAAAGGAAATAGTTGGAGTAGAAATCATCATCAATAACTTGGACCCATGCCATTTGCCTTTACCCTATAGGCAAACTGACTGGAAAAGCGTCCTAGTTCATGTGAACATCATAAAATAAATCTTCTTCAAACTCCTGATCTTCCATGCCTGGCCAAGTTAATAGTCAGAGATAAGGCGGTGAGTACTTTGAATATACTCGTAAACAATCCACTAACAAAATACGCATGCATGGCTCAGTACAAAGGACAGACTCATATACTATGTTTAAGCATTTGTAGAAAGCTAGTTTTTGCTAGCATATTCATGACCTACTATTTTGAAAACCCAGGTGAATTACTTCACCAAACCATGATGTAAATAGGTTACAAACATCAACATAAATAGAGTTATATATAACTCTGACTTAACCATCACAGGTCATAACCATCATCTCCTCAAGTGCCATCATACTTCATCTCATCCACATCCCAAGTTTAAAGTTATGGGTGAAGTATAAGCACGGTGTCCTTGACCATGGACACGACTATTCAAATAGTTTGACACTCCGCAGAGGTTGCACACTGGACCCATGAGATATGGGGAACTTCCATGTCATCCAAGACTCGTCGTACAAAAGTACCCGAGGTAACCACCCGATCAATTCCTTCCCCTAGACGACACTAATAGAGAGTTCACTTGAGTGGTATCCGTTCCTCGTGTAACCCAACTTCATATCATGGCACTAGGCCTCTTGGAATGCGGCCAATCTCAATATATCACACACGAGGATACCGACACCAAGCAGCCCACCAAGCGTGACCCAGTATCGACAGTCGGCACGCTCACTCCCGCCACTAGTAATGCGGGCTCTTCACTAGTATCAAACAAGGACTTAGTAAAACACCATCCCATAACAGGGTAATGTGGTTGTGCATGTAAGGTTGGAGTAATATCCGGACTTACCCGATCCTTTGTAAAACCATCATTAATCTCCATTACCATCTCTTGTTCTCCATAATAAGAGTTTCTCTCAGAAACCTCCTATGGGCATTAGTGGCACCCAATGTGGTTTTCATAAAAATGTTTGAGTGGTGGAACATCGTTCCATCCTATAACTTTTAATACCCAAGTTGCATGGCTAAGCATATTACAAGTAGAACTTGCCACTCCAATCTAACTATTTCCTTTCTACACCCATCTAACTATTTCCAAGTTGACAAGGATTAGTAATAGCAACCATAGGTGGTGTCACCTATCACTATGCAATAGGACAAATTAGCTACCCAAAGGCACATAACACTAGTAGAAAAACCCTTATAGGAATAGCGGGGCACGATTACTGGACGATGGCTCAACAAGGGGTGTTACTAACATGATGCCATTACAAGTTGCCGTCCAGGACCAATGTCAGCAGCTCGCTTATCATAACAGACAGAGGCACAACCGGCGTCTCCATGAACCAACACCATTAATTTATTTGTAACTAGTGGCGCTGTCAAGTGCTGTAACACCCCGGATATGATTTACCCAATATGTATTCCAACTCTTGCCGTCTTCGGCGTTAAGTTATTTTATTTTTTCGGGTTCGGGTTTTGTCTCCCTGTGTTGTTATCGTTGTCATGCATCTCATATCATGTCATCATGTGCATTGCATTTGCATACGTCTTCATCTCATGCATTCGAGCATTTTCCCTGTTGTCCGTTTTGCATTCCGGTGCTTCGTTCTCCTCCGGTGGTCATTTCTACCTTTATTTCGTGTGTGGGGATTAAACATTTCCGGATTGGACCGAGACTTGCCAAGCGGCCTTGGTTTACTACCGGTAGACCGCCTGTCAAGTTTCGTATCATTTGGACTTCGTTTGATACTCCAACGGTTAACCGAGGGACCGAAAAGGCCTCGTGTGTGTTGCAGCCCAACACCCCTCCAAGTTGGCCCAAAACCCACCTAAACCTCCTCCATCATCTAGAGCGTTCGATCACGATCGCGTGGCCGAAAACCGCACCTCATTTGGACTCTCCTAGCCCCGCTCCATCCGCGCGCCGGACACGTCCGGTCCGCGCCGGACGAATCCCGCCGCCACGCCCACGCCAATCGTGTGGCGCCACGTGGCATGCCGCCACTCTCTCCACCGCCGGCCCGGCGCCGTCGCGCGCTGCCCGACGCCGCCCCGCCGTCCGAGCCCGCCGCCGCCACCTCCTCGCCGCCCCTCGTCACCGGCAAGCGCCGCCCCGGCCATCCTCGGCGACCGTGCCAGCTACAGTAACTCCGGCCAACCTCGAGAAACGCGCCAGGTCCAGATCTGGATCTCGTCTGGGTTGACTTTTACCCCCGAAACCCTAGTTCATATGCTCCGGTTCATCGTGCTATAACTTTGCATCCGTAGCTCCGTTTTGGGCATATAGCATATCAAAATGTTCGTCTCAGAGAGTACATCATTTTATTCCATTGCATCATTTTCATTTGAGTTCATCTTGATGCCTGAAATGCTGTTAGAAGAGTGCTACTTGAGATATTTGTCAGATCTGCTACTCCATTTAGATATTTGTCATTTTTGCCATGATTATTGTGTGCATGATATGCCCATGAGCTCTACATATGTTTTGTTAAGGGTTTTGCCATCTTTCCAGAGGTGCAATCCATGCATTTTTGTGATGTGTGTGGTGACTAGCACAAGCTTGCAAAGTGGTGCACTTGTTAGTGCTGATTTCAGGGACTTAGCATTTCCACTAAGTCCTTGGTCTATTTATCTCATGATGCCATATGTTCATGTTGTTTCCTAGTGATCCGTGCCTCTTTTGAGGATGATCAGTAAGGATGTTTTTTTAATCTTGTAGTGCTCTATCCATCCATGTCTTTGTTTGCAATTATGGAGCACCCTAGCTTGAGTCAATCGAGCTCTACTTTTGCTACTTTGTGAATCTGGGCAGATTGTCTACTTGTTAGCGATTTTGCCGATGTTGTTGTAGTTGATCCGTGCATGCCATGTTATTGTTCTTGCCATGTCTAGCTTGTATTTTGTGTATTCTTGATGGGTGTATGCTTAGATTGTCATGACATGCTCTGTAGTGAGTGCATCGAGCTCGTAAACATGCCTACTTGATATCTGTTTTCAGCATGCTCCAGTTTTTACTAAGTCTGAGAACTGATTATGTTTTTGCCATGTTCACATGCTTGCAAATGTATTTTCTGATCCTTTTGGCTCAAGGTCACTAATGGACTTTTGTTAAGCTCCTTGAGTAGCTCTATGCCATGCTTTACTTTGTCATGTTCAGGTCCTGTAGCATATAGTTTTGATACTCCAAAGAGTGCTATCTGATCTGAAATTCCAGACAAGTGTTTAATTCACTAAGTCTGAAATCTGTTTACCAAATGCATTTTTGCCATGCTTGTTTGAACCTGTTAATGGGTTAATTGGCCGTAGCTCAGTGCTAGACTTTTGTTAAGCATCTTGAAAGTGTTCCTGCCATGTATTTTGATGCCATGTTTGGGTGCTGTAGCATGTTCATCTCATTGCTTTTAGTTGACTACTTGCTATAAATCGCAGACCGGTGTCATTTTTGAATCGCTTGCCATTTCCAAACCGTAACTCCGATTCCGGCGTTCTTTATCTCATTTTCAAGCGATTTCATCTCATCTTTCCAGTGGCACACTTTGATTTCCAAGTTGAGGCCAGGTTCACGCATCTCTTGTCAAATCTTGCATATGCATACCGCATCGCATCCCGCATAGCATACCATCCTTGCATCATGTTGTTTGAGTTTGCACGTGGTTGATTGTGTCCTTGTTGCTTGTTTGTCTTGTTTGGGTAGAGCCGGGAGACGAGTTCGCTAACGAGGAGCCCGTTGAGTTTGCTTTCGAGGATCCAGTCAACTCTGACAACTGTGCAGGCAAGATGATCATGCCCTTGAAATCACTACTATCTTTGCTTTGAAGGAGCTAAAGAAGCAACTCGATATTCAAGAGAGAATGGGTCTCATCCGGCCTAGTTCTTCTCCGTGGGGTTGTGGTGTTGTTTTTGTGAAGAAGAAGGATGGAACGGACCAACTTTGTGTTGATTACCGTCCATTGAACAAGAAGACTATCAAGAACAAGTACCCACTTCCCAACATCAATGAGCTGTTCGAACAACTCAAGGGTGCCCAAGTATTCTCCAAGCTTGATCTCCGTATGGGTTATCATCAGATTCGAATCCGTGAACAAGATATTCCCAAGACAGCTTTCAGAACAAGCTATGATTCATATGAATACACTGTCATGTCTTTTGGCCTCGTCAACGCTCCTCCGACTTTCTCTCGCATGATGAATTTCATCTTCAACGCCTACACCAATGACTTCGTTTTGGTCTATCACGACAACATTCTGGTTTTCTCGAAGAACAAGGAAGATCATGCCAAGCACTTGCGTTTGGTGCTTGATAAGCTCAGGGAACATCAGTTCTACGCCAAGTTCTCCAAGTGCGAATTTTGGCTCGATGAGGTTCTTTATCTTGGTCATATCATCTCTGCCAAGGGCATTGCGGTGAATCCTGAGAAGGTGTCTGCAATTGTGAATTGGGAACCTCCTCAGAATGTGAAGCAACTCCGTAGCTTCCTCGGTCTAGCAAGCTATTGTAGAAGGTTCGTGGAGAACTTTTCTAAGATTGCGAAGCCTCTCTCTAATCTTCTCCAGAAGCACGTCAAGTACGTTTGGTCTTCGGAGTGTGACATTGCTTTCAACACTTTGAAAGAGAAATTGATCACTGCTCTAGTTCTGACTCCGCCTGATGAATCCAAACCGTATGAGGTCTTTTGTGATGCCTCTCTCCAAGGTCTTGGCGCAGTGTTGATGCAAGAGAAGAAAGTTGTTGCTTATACATCTCGCCAGTTGAAGCCCAATGAAAAGAACTACCCCACTCATGATCTCGAGTTGGCGGCAGTTGTGCATGCTCTTTTGACTTGGAGACATCTCTTATTGGGAAGAAAAGTGGACATTTTCACTGATCACAAGAGTCTCAAGTACATCTTCACTCAGCCTAATCTCAACCTCAGGCAGACTCGATGGGTCGAAATGATTCAAGAGTATAATCCGAGTATCGAGTATACTCCAGGCAAGGCCAATGTGATTGCTGACGCATTGAGCAGGAAGGCTTGTTGCAACAGTCTGATTCTCAAGCCTTATCAACCCGAGCTTTGTGAAGCTTTCCGCAAACTTAATCGCAAATTGTTCCTCAAGGTTTCCTTGCCAACCCTCAAGTCTCTCCTACCTTGGAAGACCAGATTCGCCAAGCCCAGCTTCTTGATGCTATGGTGAAAAAGGTGAAGATTGGGATTGCCAAGAGTCAACCCAAGTACAAGTGCTACCACCTGGATGACAAGGATACTCTCTTCTTCGAGGATCGTATTGTCGTGCCCAAAGGTGACCTTTGTAAAGTGATCATGAACGAGGCTCACAATTCTCTCCTCTCCGTCCACCCTGGGAGCACGAAGATGTATCAGGACCTCAAGCAGGCTTATTGGTGGACTCGAATGAAGGCGAGATTGCTCAGTTCGTGAATGAATGTGATGTCTGCAGAAGAGTGAAGCCAGAACACCAAAGACCAGCTGGTCTCCTCCAACCTCTTGCCATTCCAGAATGGAAGTTTGACCACATTGAGATGGATTTCGTGACTGGGTTTCCAAAGTCCAAACGTGGCAATGATGCTATATTCGTTGTTATCGACAAACTCACTAAAGTGGCTCACTTTCTGCCTATCAAAGAGTCTATCACTGCAGCTCAATTGGCGGAACTCTATACCTCTCGAATTGTCTCTCTGCACGGTATTCCTCAAGTGATCTCTTCAGACCGTGGCAGCATCCTTACCTCCAAGTTTTGGGATTCTTTTCAGAAGGCCATGGGCACCAACATTCGCTTCAGCACAGCTTTCCACCCCAGACTAGTGGTCAAGTTGAGCGTGTCAATCATATTCTTGAAGATATGCTCAGGGCTTGTGTGATCTCCTTCGGCATGAAGTGGGAGGATTGTCTTTCATATGCTGAATTCTCCTACAACAACAGTTTTCAAGCAAGTTCGGGCAAGGCCCCATTTGAAATTTTGTATGGCAGGAAGTGCCGTACCCCTCTCAACTGGTCCGAAACCGGTGAGCGCCAGCTTTTGGGAAATGACTTAATCACAGAGGCAGAGGAAATGTGCAAAGTCATTCGCGATAACCTCAAAGCAGCCCAATCGCGCCAGAAGAGCTACTACGATATTAAGCACCGTGATTTGGCTTTCGAGATCGGAGATCATGTGTACCTCCGCGTCTCTCCTATGAAAGGTACTCGTCGCTTCGATATCAAAGGGAAGCTTGCCCCTAGATACATGGGACCTTTCAAGATTGTCAGCAAGAGATGCGATCTCGCCTATCAACTCGAGCTTCCTTCAAACTTTGCAAATGTTCATGACGTGTTCCATGTCTCTCAGCTCCGAAAGTGCTTCAAGACTCCTGACCGCACCGTCAACTTCGAGGACATTGAGCTCCAAGAAGATCTCTCCTATCACGAGCACCCAGTTGCTATTCTTGAAGAGACTGAACGCAAGACTCGCAACAAGTCGATCAAATTCCTCAAAGTCAAGTGGTCACACCATTCCGATTGTGAAGCTACCTGGGAATGCGAGGATCACCTCCACTCTGAATACCCTGCGTTCTTTCAGTCCTAGATCTCGGGACGAGATCCTTTCGTAGTGGTGGAGTGTTGTAACACCCCGGATATGATTTACCCAATATGTATTCCAACTCTTGCCGTTTCCGGCGTTAAGTTATTTTATTTTCTCAGGTTCGGGTTTTGTCTCCGTGTGTTGTTATCGTTGTCATGCATCTCATATCATGTCATCATGTGCATTGCATTTGCATACGTGTTCATCTCATGCATTCGAGCATTTTCCCCGTTGTCCGTTTTGCATTCCGGCGCTTCGTTCTCCTCCGGTGGTCATTTCTACCTTTATTTCGTGTGTGGGGATTAAACATTTTCAGATTGGACCGAGACTTGCCAAACGGCCTTGATTTACTACCGGTAGACCGTCTGTCAAGTTTCGTACCATTTGGACTTCGTTTGATACTCCAACGGTTAACCGAGGGACCGAAAAGGCCTCGTGTGTGTTGCAGCCCAACACCCCTCCAAGTTGACCCAAAACCCACCTAAACCTCCTCCATCATCTAGAGCGTTCGATCACGATTGCGTGGCCGAAAACCGCACCTCATTTGGACTCTCATAGCCCCACTCCATCCGCGCGCCGGACACGTCCGGTCTGCGCCGGACGAATCCCGCCGCCACGCCCGCGCCAATCGTGTGGCGCCACATGGCATGCCGCCACTCTCTCCACCGCCGGCCCGGGAAGCCCAGGAGGGGCCCCCGAGGCCCGTTGCCTCCCGCGGCGCCCCGCGCCCGACCCCGCCGCAGCGCCTCGTCCCCGCCGCCCGCCGCCA
>NC_041388.1:142292849-142352167 GCF_002162155.2 Triticum dicoccoides | reverse complement strand
GCACGCTGCCCGACGCCGCCCCGCCATCCAAGCCCGCCGCCGCCGCCTCCTCGCCGCCCCTCGTCGCCGGCAAGCGCCGCCCCGGCCATCCTCGGCGACCGTGCCAGCTACAGTAACTCCGGCCAACCTCGGGAAACGCGCTAGATCTAGATCTGGATCTCGTCTGGGTTGACTTTTACCCCCGAAACCCTAGTTCATGTGCTCCTGTTCATCGTGCTATAACTTTGCATCCGTAGCTCCATTTTGGGCATATAGCATATCAAAATGTTCGTCTCAGAGAGTACATCATTTCATTCCATTGCATCATTTTCATTTGAGTTCATCTTGATGCCCGAAATGATGTTAGAAGAGTGCTACTTGAGATATTTGTCAGATCTGCTACTCCATTTAGATATTTGTCATTTTTGCCATGATTATTGTGTGCATGATATGCCCATGAGCTCTACATATGTTTTGTTAAGGGTTTTGCCATCTTTCCAGAGGTGCAACCCATGCATTTTTGTGATGTGTGTGGTGACTAGCACAAGCTTGCAAAGTGGTGCACTTGTTAGTGCTGATTTCATGGACTTAGCATTTCCACCAAGTCCTTGGTTTGTTTATCTCATGATGCCATATGTTCATGTTGTTTCCTAGTGATCCGTGCCTCTTTTGAGGATGATCATAAGGATGTTTTTTTAATCTTGTAGTGCTCTATCCATCCATGTCTTTGTTTGCAATTATGGAGCACCCTAGCTTGAGTCAATCGAGCTCTACTTTTGCTACTTTGTGAATCTGGGCAGATTGTCTACTTGTTAGCGATTTTGCCGATGTTGTTGTAGTTGATCCGTGCATGCCATGTTATTGTTCTTGCCATGTCTAGCTTGTATTTTGTGTATTCTTGATGGGTGTATGCTTAGATTGTCATGACATGCTCTGTAGCTCTGTAGTGAGTGCATCGAGCTCGTAAACATGCCTACTTGATATCTGTTTTCAGCATGCTCCAGTTTTCACTAAGTCTGAGAACTGATTATGTTTTTGCCATGTTCACATGCTTGCAAATGTATTTTCTGATCCTTTTGGCTCAAGGTCACTAATGGACTTTTGTTAAGCTCCTTGAGTAGCTCTATGCCATGCTTTACTTTGCCATGTTCAGGTCCTGTAGCATATAGTTTTGATACTCGAAAGAGTGCTATCTGATCTAAAATTCCAGACAAGTGTTTAATTCACTAAGTCTGAAATCTGTTTACCAAATGCATTTTTGCCATGCTTGTTTGAACCTGTTAATGGGTTAATTGGCCGTAGCTCAGTGCTAGACTTTTGTTAAGCATCTTGAAAGTGTTCCTGCCATGTATTTTGATGCCATGTTTGGGTGCTGTAGCATGTTCATCTCATTGCTTTTAGTTGACTACTTGCTGTAAATCGCAGACCGGTGTCATTTTTGAATCGCTTGCCATTTCCAAACCGTAACTCCGATTCCGGCGTTCTTTATATCGTTTTCAAGCGATTTCATCTCATCTTTCCAGTGGCACACTTTGATTTCCAAGTTGAGGGCAGGTTCACGCATCTCTTGTCAAATCTTGCATATGCATACCGCGTCGCATCCCGCATAGCATACCATCCTTGCATCATGTTATTTGAGTTTGCACGTGGTTGATTGTGTCCTTGTTGCTTGTTTGTCTTGTTTGGGTAGAGCCGGGAGACGAGTTCGCTAACGAGGAGCCCGTTGAGTTTGCTTTCGAGGATCCAGTCAACTCTGACAACTGTGCAGGCAAGATGATCATGCCCTTGAAATCACTACTATCTTTGCTTTGCTAGATGCTCGCTCTTTTGCTATGCCCTGCTACGATGCCTACCACTTGCTTTCAAGCCTCCCAAATTGCCATGTCAAACCTCTAACCAACCATGTCCTAGCAAACCGTTGATTGGCTATGTTACCGCTTTGCTCAACCCCTCTTATAGCGTTGCTAGTTGCAGGTGAAGATTGGAGACCGTTCCTTGTTGGAACCTTTTTTTCTTACTTGTCGGGTTATCATTATATTGCCATGTTATCTTAATGCATCTATATACTTGGTAAAGGGTGGAAGGCTCGGCCTCTCGCCTAGTGTTTTCTTCCACTCTTGCCGCCCTAGTTTCCGTCATATCGGTGTTATGTTCCCGGATTTTGCGTTCCTTACGCGGTTGGGTTATAATGGGAACCCCTTGATAGTTCGCCTTGAATAAAGCTTTTCCAGCAATGCCCAACCTTGGTTTTACCATTTTCCACCTAGCCTCTTTTTCCCTTGGGTTTCCAGAGCCCGAGGGTCATCTTATTTTAAACCCCCCTGGGCCAGTGCTCCTCTGAGTGTTGGTCCACCCCGTCAGCCGCCGGTGGCTACTAGGGGCAACTCTGGGCTGGCCTACCGGAAGTTTGGACAATCTGAGTGTGCCCTGAGAACGAGATATGTGCAGCTCCTATCGGGATTTGTCAGCACATTCGGGCGGTGTTGCTGGATTTGTTTTAACTTGTCGAAGTGTCTTGAAGAACCGAGGTACCGAGTCTGATCGGAACGTCTCGGGAGAAGGTCAATCCCTTGTTGACCGTGAGAGCTTGTCATGGGCTAAGTTGGGACCCCCTGCAGGGATTGAACTTTCGAAAGCCGTGCCCGCGGTTATGGGCATATGGGAATTTGTTAATGTCCGAATGTAGATAACTTAGACCTTATCTTAATTAAAATGAATCAACTGTGTGAGTTACCGTGATGGCCTCTTCTCGGCGGAGTCCGGGAAGTGGACACGGTGTTGGAGTAATGCTTGCTGCAGGTATTGCCCTCTTTAGTTATGCACTCGCGCTTTGCCTTCTCTTCTCGCTCTCTTTTACGAACAGATTAGCCACCATATATGCTAGTCGCTTGCTGCGGCTCCACATATATTTACCTTGCCTTACCTATAAGCTTAAATAGTCTTGATCGTGAGGGTGCGAGATTGCTGAGTCCCTGTGGCTCACATATTACTATTACACCAGATGCAGGGCCTGATGATTCCGCTCCAGATGGCGCGCTCGAGCTCAAGTGGGAGTTCGACGAGGACTCTCAACGATACTATGTTTCTTTTCCTGATGATCAGTAGTGGTGCCCAGTCGGGGTGATCGGGACCGTGTCGCATGTTGGGTTATATTTTATTTTGGCGCCGTAGTCGGGCCATGAGTGTTTGAATGTTGCAATGCTATTTATGTACTTGATTGATGTGGCGAGTGTAAGCCAACTATGTATCTCCCCTTTATTATTTATATTACATGGGATGTTGTGAAGATTACCTTACTTGCGATAGTGCTTTCAATGCGGTTATGCCTCTAAGTCGTGCCTCGACACGTGGGAGATATAGCCGCATCGAGGGCGTTACAAGTTGGTAATCAGAGCCATCCCGACCTTAGGAGCCCCATTGCTTGATCGTTATTAGCGGCCGAGTTGTGTCTAGAAAAATGTTTTGAGTCATTTAGGAATTATATATCGGAGAGTTTAGGAATTCTTTTTACTTCCTAGTCTCGTCATCGCTCTGGTAAGGCTTCCTGACATAGAGTTTTGACTCTTCTCTTCTCAAATTTCACAAATTTTTTTTAGGATCACGCGGGTATCTTGGAATCGTTCCGATGGTTTTATGACGAGAACATTGTCTTGGTGCCTCCTATCAGGGGTTTTGTGGAAGTGTCCCGGGGAGTTGAGCTCTGAGGTGTTGTCGTCATAATTTTATCGTTGCAGTTCTGGAATACCTGAGTTTAGTACGCCGACATCGAAAATCTCTTTTATGCAGTTCGTTGGTGAGATAACCTCGACGCCACCCAGTACTGGGGCGGGAGTTCGGGAGTATCGCCATAACTTGTATAACGGATGCTTTTCGAAGGTTGAGGTAGATGGTTTCCGAATTTTTTCTCGGTTATGTATTGAAGGATGGATACAGCTGGATGTAGGATTTGCTAGATTTGGGTGAGATATTATGCTTCCCCTGTATCCCCAACACCTGATTGCATAACCGGAAAGGTTCGGGAGTTTCATAGGTGGGAATTCTAGTAGCTCTAGTTCTTCTTCCACGGATAATTGGTTTGAGATTGGGATTTCTTACCGAGTATTCGTTCTTGATCCGTACCTTGTTGATTTATTTCTCTACCTAAATTCTGAGTGGCTTCTCAATTTATGGATATGTGACCATTTCAAGAGGAATGCATTCCTTCATTTTGTTCGGATGTGAAGACTTTATGTTGCAATTTTCATTCCGTTGGATTCAGCTTCATTTTATCTGTCAATGTGCTAACGGTGGTCAACCTCTTCAGGATGGCTCCCGCTAAGAGCACCAATCAGAATCAGAATCAGGATCCGCCACCACCTCCACCTCCTCCGGAGGCATGGCAAGCTGTGATGGCCGCAACCAATGCAAACACGCAGTTGATCATGCAAATTCTTCAAGAGCGCAATCAAGCGAATCAAGGCAACCAAGGCAACAATCAGAATCACTTTGCTACACTCAACCAGTTCCTTGCTAACGGGCCAAAGACTTTTAGCAATTGTGTTGAGGCAACTGATGCTGACGATTGGCTCGTGGATCTGTGCAAGCATTTCGAGTGCAGTAACATCAGGCCTGAGGACTTTGTCAAGTTCGCTTCCTTCCAACTCAAAGACCAAGCTGCAGAATGGTTCCAGCAGTACAAGGATTCCAGAGGTGGACGTGTGATTACCTGGGATGCATTCCGTCAAGATTTCAGAGCTCACCATATTCCTTAGAGTGTGGTTGAAAGCAAGCGTGAGGAATTCCGCAACCTGAAGCAAGGCTCTTTGTCTGTCTATGACTACAACAAGTTGTTTCAGAAGCTCGCCCGCTTTGCTAAGCAGGACGTACCTGATGAGAAGAGCATGATATATCAGTTCAGGGGTGGTCTCAGAGAAGAAATCCAGCTAGCTCTTGTTCTCTTTGAGCCCTTGAGGTACGATGAGTTCTACAACATGGCATTGAAGCAAGAGGCCGCTCAACTGAGGTGTGATGCTTCCAAGAAGCGAGTCAGAGATGTTACTCCATCTTCCTCTTCTCAAGTGGCCAAGCAGCAGAAGTATTGGCTTCCTCCTCCTCCGTTTCGTCAGCCGTATCAGAAGAGCAAAGGTGGCAGTGGATCTTCCCACCCACCCAACCCTGCCTTTCAGAACAAGACTTCGTCTCAAGCTCCAAGATCGAGTGCTCCGTACCACCGTCCGCTTTCAGAGGTCACGTGCAACAAGTGCCAAAAGAAGGGTCACTATGCCAACAAATGCTTCAATCAGAGGCGCCTTCCTCCTCCTCCTCCTGTGAGATCGGCAAGTACAGCTTTGGTCAAGCATAATCACAAGCACGCCAAGGTCAATTTGATGAATGCAGCTCAGGCAGAGGACTCGTCAGATGTCATCATGGGTAACCTTCCTGTTAACGATGTTCCTGCAAAAGTTCTTTTTGACACTGGTGCATCGCATTGTTTCATCTCGAAACCTTTTGCATCTAAGCATGAGTTGACTTCCCAAGTTATGCATAAACCGTTAGCAGTTGTATCTCCGGGTAAATGTTTGCTCGCTAACCACGAGATTCCGGTTGTTTCTATCATGATGGGTGATTTCAAGTTTTTGGCTTCTCCAATGGTTCTTGGTAACTCGGATATTGATCTTATTCTCGGAATGGATTGGCTTTCTAAGCACAAGGCTCAGCTTGATTGTGCAGCCAGGCAGATTCAATTGACTCATTCGTCTGAGGATGTAATTGTCTTTGCCGCTCGGGATAATACCATCCGTCTGTTTTCTCTCAATGAGAAGGGTGAATTGGATGCCATCTCTCAAATTCCAGTCGTTTGCGAATATCAAGACGTCTTTCCAGAAGAGCTTCCAGGAATGCCTCCGCACCGGCCAGTTGAATTCGTCATCGATCTTGAACCTGGCACGGAACCTGTTTGCAAACGTCCTTATAAGCTCGGACCTGAAGAGTTGAAGGAGCTGAAGAAGCAACTCGATATTCAAGAGAGAATGGGTCTCATCCGGCCTAGTTCTTCTCCGTGGGGTTGTGGTGTTCTTTTTGTGAAGAAGAAGGATGGAACGGACCGACTTTGTGTTGATTACCGTCCATTGAACAAGAAGACTATCAAGAACAAGTACCCACTTCCCAACATCAATGAGCTGTTCGAACAACTCAAGGGTGCCCAAGTATTCTCCAAGCTTGATCTCCGTATGGGTTATCATCAGATTCGAATCCGTGAACAAGATATTCCCAAGACAGCTTTCAGAACAAGCTATGGTTCATATGAATACACTGTCATGTCTTTTGGCCTCGTCAACGCTCCTCCGACTTTCTCTCGCATGATGAATTTCATCTTCAATGCCTATACCAATGACTTCGTTTTGGTCTATCACGACGACATTCTGGTTTTCTCGAAGAACAAGGAAGATCATGCCAAGCACTTGCGTTTGGTGCTTGATAAGCTCAGGGAACATCAGTTCTACACCAAGTTCTCCAAGTGCGAATTTTGGCTCGATGAGGTTCTTTATCTTGGTCATATCATCTCTGCCAAGGGCATTGCGGTGAATCCTGAGAAGGCGTCTGTAATTGTGAATTGGGAACCTCCTCAGAATGTGAAGCAACTCCGTAGCTTCCTCGGTCTAGCAAGCTATTGTAGAAGGTTCGTGGAGAACTTTTCTAAGATTGCGAAGCCTATCTCTAATCTTCTCCAGAAGCACGTCAAGTACGTTTGGTCTCCGGAGTGTGACATTGCTTTCAACACTTTGAAAGAGAAATTGATCACTGCTCTAGTTCTGACTCCGCCTGATGAATCCAAACCGTATGAGGTCTTTTGTGATGCCTCTCTCCAAGGTCTTGGTGCAGTGTTGATCCAAGAGAAGAAAGTTGTTGCTTATACATCTCGCCAGTTGAAGCCCAATGAAAAGAACTACCCCACTCATGATCTCGAGTTGGCGGCAGTTGTGCATGCTCTTTTGACTTGGAGACATCTCTTATTGGGAAGAAAAGTGGACATTTTCACTGATCACAAGAGTCTCAAGTACATCTTCACTCAGCCTAATCTCAACCTCAGGCAGACTCGATGGGTCGAAATGATTCAAGAGTATAATCCGAGTATCGAGTATACTCCAGGCAAGGCCAATGTGATTGCTGACGCATTGAGCAGGAAGGCTTGTTGCAACAGTCTGATTCTCAAGCCTTATCAACCCGAGCTTTGTGAAGCTTTCCGCAAACTTAATCGCAAATTGTTCCTCAAGGTTTCCTTGCCAACCTTCAAGTCTCTCCTACCTTGGAAGACCAGATTCGCCAAGCCCAGCTTCTTGATGCTATGGTGAAAAAGGTGAAGATTGGGATTGCCAAGAGTCAACCCAAGTACAAGTGCTACCGCCTGGATGACAAGGATACTCTCTTCTTCGAGGATCGTATTGTCGTGCCCAAAGGTGACCTTTGTAAAGTGATCATGAACGAGGCTCACAATTCTCTCCTCTCCGTCCACCCTGGGAGCACGAAGATGTATCAGGACCTCAAGCAGGCTTATTGGTGGACTCGAATGAAGGCGAGATTGCTCAGTTCGTGAATGAATGTGATGTCTGCAGAAGAGTGAAGCCAGAACACCAAAGACCAGCTGGTCTCCTCCAACCTCTTGCCATTCCAGAATGAAAGTTTGACCACATTGAGATGGATTTCGTGACTGGGTTTCCAAAGTCCAAACGTGGCAATGATGCTATATTCGTTGTTATCGACAAACTCACTAAAGTGGCTCACTTTCTGCCTATCAAAGAGTCTATCACTGCAGCTCAATTGGCGGAACTCTATACCTCTCGAATTGTCTCTCTGCACGGTATTCCTCAAGTGATCTCTTCAGACCGTGGCAGCATCCTTACCTCCAAGTTTTGGGATTCTTTTCAGAAGGCCATGGGCACCAACATCCGCTTCAGCACAGCTTTCCACCCCAGACTAGTGGTCAAGTTGAGTGTGTCAATCATATTCTTGAAGATATGCTCAGGGCTTGTGTGATCTCCTTCGGCATGAAGTGGGAGGATTGTCTTTCATATGCTGAATTCTCCTACAACAACAGTTTTCAAGCAAGTTCGGGCAAGGCCCCATTTGAAATTTTGTATGGCAGGAAGTGCCGTACCCCTCTCAACTGGTCCGAAACCGGTGAGCGCCAGCTTTTGGGAGATGACTTAATCACAGAGGCAGAGGAAATGTGCAAAGTCATTCGCGATAACCTCAAAGCAGCCCAATCGCGCCAAAAGAGCTACTACGATAGTAAGCACCGTGATTTGGCTTTCGAGATCGGAGATCATGTGTACCTCCGCGTCTCTCCTATGAAAGGTACTCGTCGCTTCGATATCAAAGGGAAGATTGCCCCTAGATACATGGGATCTTTCAAGATTGTCAGCAAGAGATGCGATCTCGCCTATCAACTCGAGCTTCCTTCAAACTTTGCAAATGTTCATGACGTGTTCCATGTCTCTCAGCTCCGAAAGTGCTTCAAGACTCCTGACCGCACCGTCAACTTCGAGGACATTGAGCTCCAAGAAGATCTCTCCTATCATGAGCACCCAGTTGCTATTCTTGAAGAGACTGAACGCAAGACTCGCAACAAGTCGATCAAATTCCTCAAAGTCAAGTGGTCACACCATTCCGACCGTGAAGCTACCTGGGAACGCGAGGATCACCTCCATTCTGAATACCCTGCGTTCTTTCAGTCCTAGATCTCGGGACGAGATCCTTTCGTAGTGGTGGAGTGTTGTAATACCCCGGATATGATTTACCCAATATGTATTCCAACTCTTGCCGTTTCCGGCGTTAAGTTATTTTATTTTCTCGGGTTCGGGTTTTGTCTCCGTGTGTTGTTATCGTTGTCATGCATCTCATATCATGTCATCATGTGCATTGCATTTGCATACGTGTTCATCTCATGCATTCGAGCATTTTCCCCGTTGTCCGTTTTGCATTCCGGCGCTTCGTTCTCCTCCGGTGGTCATTTCTACCTTTCTTTGGTGTGTGGGGATTAAACATTTTCAGATTGGACCGAGACTTGCCAAACGGCCTTGGTTTACTACCGGTAGACCGTCTGTCAAGTTTCGTACCATTTGGACTTCGGTTGATACTCCAACGGTTAACCGAGGGACCGAAAAGGCCTCGTGTGTGTTGCAGCCCAACACCCCTCCAAGTTGGCCCAAAACCCACCTAAACCTCCTCCATCATCTAGAGCGTTCGATCACGATCGCGTGGCCGAAAACCGCACCTCATTTGGACTCTCCTAGCCCCGCTCCATCCGCGCGCCGGACACGTCCGGTCCGCGCCGGACGAATCCCGCCGCCACGCCCGCGCCAATCGTGTGGCGCCACATGGCATGCCGCCACTCTCTCCACCGCCGGCCCGGGAAGCCCAGGAGGGGCCCCCGAGGCCCGTTGCCTCTCGCGGCGCCCCGCGCCCGACCCCGCCGCAGCGCCTCGTCCCCGCCGCCCGCCGCCACCGCACCGGCCGCCGCCGCCGCGCCATTGTCTGCCGGAGCGAGCTTCGCCGGTCGGACCTCCTCGCCGCCGCCTCACCTCGCCTCCGCCGCCCCGGCGCCGTCGCGCACTGCCCGACGCCGCCCCGCCATCCAAGCCCGCCGCCGCCGCCTCCTCGCCGCCCCTCGTCGCCGGCAAGCGCCGCCCCGGCCATCCTCGGCGACCGTGCCAGCTACAGTAACTCCGGCCAACCTCGGGAAACGCGCCAGATCTAGATCTGGATCTCGTCTGGGTTGACTTTTACCCCCGAAACCCTAGTTCATGTGCTCCTGTTCATCGTGCTATAACTTTGCATCCGTAGCTCCGTTTTGGGCATATAGCATATCAAAATGTTCGTCTCAGAGAGTACATCATTTCATTCCATTGCATCATTTTCATTTGAGTTCATCTTGATGCCCGAAATGATGTTAGAAGAGTGCTACTTGAGATATTTGTCAGATCTGCTACTCCATTTAGATGTTTGTCATTTTTGCCATGATTATTGTGTGCATGATATGCCCATGAGCTCTACATATGTTTTGTTAAGGGTTTTGCCATCTTTCCAGAGGTGCAACCCATGCATTTTTGTGATGTGTGTGGTGACTAGCACAAGCTTGCAAAGTGGTGCACTTGTTAGTGCTGATTTCATGGACTTAGCATTTCCACCAAGTCCTTGGTTTGTTTATCTCATGATGCCATATGTTCATGTTGTTTCCTAGTGATCCGTGCCTCTTTTGAGGATGATCAGTAATGATGTTTTTTTAATCTTGTAGTGCTATATCCATCGATGTCTTTGTTTGCAATTATGGAGCACCCTAGCTTGAGTCAATCGAGCTCTACTTTTGCTACTTTGTGAATCTGGGCAGATTGTCTACTTGTTAGCGATTTTGCCGATGTTGTTGTAGTTGATCCGTGCATGCCATGTTATTGTTCTTGCCATGTCTAGCTTGTATTTTGTGTATTCTTGATGGGTGTATGCTTAGATTGTCATGACATGCTCTGTAGCTCTGTAGTGAGTGCATCGAGCTCGTAAACATGCCTACTTGATATCTGTTTTCAGCATGCTCCAGTTTTCACTAAGTCTGAGAACTGATTATGTTTTTGCCATGTTCACATGCTTGCAAATGTATTTTCTGATCCTTTTGGCTCAAGGTCACTAATGGACTTTTGTTAAGCTCCTTGAGTAGCTCTATGCCATGCTTTACTTTTTCATGTTCAGGTCCTGTAGCATATAGTTTTGATACTCCAAAGAGTGCTATCTGATCTGAAATTCCAGACAAGTGTTTAATTCACTAAGTCTGAAATCTGTTTACCAAATGCATTTTTGCCATGCTTGTTTGAACCTGTTAATGGGTTAATTGGCCGTAGCTCAGTGCTAGACTTTTGTTAAGCATCTCGAAAGTGTTCCTGCCATGTATTTTGATGCCATGTTTGGGTGCTGTAGCATGTTCATCTCGTTTCTTTTAGTTGACTACTTGCTGTAAATCGCAGACCGGTGTCATTTTTGAATCGCTTGCCATTTCCAAACCGTAACTCCGATTCCGGCGTTCTTTATATCATTTTCAAGCGATTTCATCTCATCTTTCTAGTGGCACACTTGGATTTCCAAGTTGAGGCCAGGTTCACGCATCTCTTGTCAAATCTTGCATATGCATACCGCATCGCATCCCGCATAGCATACCATCCTTGCATCATGTTGTTTGAGTTTGCACGTGGTTGATTGTGTCCTTGTTGCTTGTTTGTCTTGTTTGGGTAGAGCCGGGAGACGAGTTCGCTAATGAGGAGCCCGTTGAGTTTGCTTTCGAGGATCCAGTCAACTCTGACAACTGTGCAGGCAAGATGATCATGCCCTTGAAATCACTACTATCTTTGCTTTGCTAGATGCTCGCTCTTTTGCTATGCCCTGCTACGATGCCTACCACTTGCTTTCAAGCCTCCCAAATTGCCATGTCAAACCTCTTACCCACCATGTCCTAGCAAACCGTTGATTGGCTATGTTACCGCTTTGCTCAACCCCTCTTATAGCGTTGCTAGTTGCAGGTGAAGATTGGAGACCGTTCCTTGTTGGAACCTTTTTTTCTTACTTGTTGGGTTATCATTATATTGCCATGTTATCTTAATGCATCTATATACTTGGTAAAGGGTGGAAGGCTCGGCCTCTCGCCTGATGTTTTGTTCCACTCTTTCCGCCCTAGTTTCCGTCATATCGGTGTTATGTTCCCGGATTTTGCGTTCCTTACGCGGTTGGGTTATAATGGGAACCCCTTGATAGTTCGCCTTGAATAAAGCTTTTCCAGCAATGCCCAACCTTGGTTTTACCATTTTCCACCTAGCCTCTTTTTCCCTTGGGTTTCCGGAGCCCAAGGGTCATCTTATTTTAAACCCCCCCGGGCCAGTGCTCCTCTGAGTGTTGGTCCACCCCGTCAGCCGCCGGTGGCTACCAGGGGCAACTCTGGGCTGGCCTACCAGAAGTTTGGACAATCTAAGTGTGCCCTGAGAACGAGATATGTGCAGCTCCTATCGGGATTTGTCGGCACATTCGGGCGGTGTTGCTGGATTTGTTTTAACTTGTCGAAGTGTCTTGAAGAACCGAGGTACCGAGTCTGATCGGAATGTCTCGGGAGAAGGTCTATTCCTTCGTTGACCGTGAGAGCTTGTCATGGGCTAAGTTGGGACCCCCTGCAGGGATTGAACTTTCGGAAGCCGTGCCCGCGGTTATGGGCATATGAATTTGTTAATGTCCGGTTGTAGATAACTTAAACTTTATCTTAATTAAAATGAATCAACTGTGTGAGTTACCGTGATGGCCTCTTCTCGGCGGAGTCCGGGAAGTGGACACGGTGTTGGAGTAATGCTTGCCGCGGGTATTGCCCTCTTTAGTTATGCGATCGTGCTTTGCCTTCTCTTCTCGCTCTCTCTTGCGAACAGATTAGCCACCATATATGCTAGTCGCTTGGTGCAGCTCCACATATATTTACCTTGCCTTACCTATAAGCTTAAATAGTCTTGATCGTGAGGGTGCGAGATTGCTGAGTACCTGTGGCTCACAGATTACTATTACACCAGATGCATGGCCTGATGATTCCGCTCCAGATGGCGCGCTCGAGCTCAAGTGGGAGTTCGACGAGGACTCTCAATGATACTATGTTTCTTTTCCTGATGATCAGTAGTGGTGCCCAGTCGGGGTGATCGGGACCGTGTCGCATGTTGGGTTATCTTTTATTTTGGCGCCGTAGTCAGGCCATGAGTGTTTGAATGTTGCAATGCTATTTATGTACTTGATTGACGTGGCGAGTGTAAGCCAACTATGTATCTCCCCTTTATTATTTATATTACATGGGATGTTGTGAAGATTACCTTACTTGCGACATTGCTTTCAATGCGGTTATGCCTCTAAGTCGTGCCTCGACACGTGGGAGATATAGCCGCATCGAGGGCGTTACAAGTGCAGCGCCACAAGGTCTTTTCCCGGGCCCACAAAAGTACTAGTGGCGTCGATGATCCACCAACTACTAGTAGTGCGAACGTCTTTACTCGCGTTGGCTTATGTATTCCCACTAGTATTTAATTAAGGGTGCAAAAAATCCATGCGAAAACTTCCACATCCCATTTATTAGTGGCGTTTGGCCTTGACTATTGTGGCGTCTTTACCCAGGACGACACCACTGATACGTGGTACAAAGTATGAAAACAGTAATTTGTTCGTGCAATGCTGTGTGAAACCAAATAGGGTTTGACTTCCCACTAATGTTGTTCATGTCGCATTTTCACTATATATATGCCCTACCATTTGATCATTTTGAGCCACAATCTCCCCCTCTCTCTTTGGTCTTTCTCTCCCACGACCGTTCGAATGACAGACAACAACAACATCGTCTGCGTGGTGCCCGACATCGTCCCAGGCTCGGGCTAGGTTCGCATAGAGACGAAGAACGTCATGCCTCAGTATCGCAAGCAGGCGGTCCAAATTGTTCTATAGATGGAGTTTTCTAACCAGCGCTAGTACAACGTTATCCCCCGGAGCAACGATGCCATCTCCGTCCAATTATGGTTCACAGACTTAATGAACAAAGTCCACGGGCACATGTGTGGCCGTAAGACCTTCTACTCTGCCTCGTTTAATGCCCTGCATAACATACCTCTGGCATCGAAGAGATCGATCCAGATTGCTTAAAGGCGCAGATGCCATCCCGTTTTTATATGCATTTCCTGTTTTTATATGTATTTTACAATTTCATATGTATTTTTCCATTTTCATATGTATTTTTCTATTTTCACATGTATTTTTTATTTTCTTATGCTTGTCCAATAAGAAGGGGCGCCATCCCTACATGGGCCTTCAAGGCCCATTAGCTCTCCACTAATTGGCTAATTGATATATCCTTTAGCCCATTGACTCTAATAAATTCAGGGACTCCTAGATAGTTATCTAAGTCCTCTATTATTTATATTAGGTACACATAGACCATTTTCACCTATATATCAATTTTTGGTATTACCTAGTAAACCCCCAAACTCTTCTGGTAACTCCGAAACGCTTCCGGTTTCTCTTGAAACTATTTCTAATATTTGGGAAACCACTTCTTGAATATTACTCCACTAATGCTTAACAGATCGAGATCCCCTTAAGCTTGACCCTGTAGGTTCAGTAAAACATAGACATGAACAAAATTCCTTTCGTTCAATGACCACTAGCGAAACCGTGGACATTAGTCCTGGCCATCTCCAGCCCCACCCTGTCGGCCCACCCAGGCCCGGCCCTAAAATCCAAGTCCTAGGCCCGATGGGCTTGCCTATGGGCCGGGATTGGGCCTGAGTTTTGAGCCCACTAGCAGGGCCTGGACGGGCTTGGGCTTGGCATTTTAAGGAAGAGGCTCGGCCCACGACCCTAAGCCCTAAGGGCTTTTCAGGGCTTTTTACCAGATGGGCTGGGCTTGGGCTTGAAAAGTAGGCCCAATGGTAGGGCCTGGGCCTCAGTTTTCTACCATGGGCCTTTTTAGGCCCGGGCCAAGCCCAGCCCGGCCCGACCCATGGCTAGGTATAGTGGACATCCATGTTGATACGTATGGATACACGAATGGCATTCGAGTGAACCTTTGGTTCTCATGTTTTATTCCGTTTGCTTCGCGATACTTTAGAAAACCCGAGCTGAGATATATCGGTATCCTCTTGAGTCATTCTCATGCTCACTATACCAGTCTCCACGTTACCAGTTTTGTTCTTCTTTCTCATTGACATGTTCCAGCATCCCTGTGACCTAGTCAGCTGTGTCTGGCGAGATGATGATGGTTGCCCTCACACCGAGAGGGCCCTAAGAATATCTCTCCATTGTCAGAGGAGCAAATCCCACTCTTGAGCTATCTAGCCCCTTGTCAAACTTTCTGATGTACCTGTCACTTGTCATTATGATCACCATGTTACAGATGACGTTTGAGAAACCCCAAAGTCCATCATACGGTAAGAAGTGACTATGATATTCTCACGGTTTAAGGAACTAAAGCATACATTAACTCTCCGTGTTATAACGATTGACTTGTAAGGATAGTATCTCAAAGTATAACAAATAAGTTGGGTCAATTCAATATGATCTTTCTCCCAACATCATACTGTCAAAGTTTTTTGGGGACTATCATTAACCTTAATGATATCTCAAGATTGGGAAAACATGATCACAAACAACACTTGAGCTAATCCTAGAGACGAGACCAAGAATCAGGATTCACCTTTTATCATTCCGCAAGTGCTTATGAGTTTTTCACTTAACTGCGTATTCCAGGATCATAGCAATAATAGCATAGAATATGAACTCTTAATTATAAATGTGAAAATAAATAATACAATATTATTGCCTCTAGGGCATATTTTCAGCATGCGGTAGGGTGACCTGCTCTCACCTATGTTTTTCATCATTGCCATTGATCCTTCACATCACCTTCTTGATCGTGCTATAGAAGCTGGCATCCTCTTAGCCTTCACAAACCATGCTACCAACCTCTGGATCTCCTTATAGCCAATGGTACAGTGATTTTTATCAAGCCCACGCAACAAGAGATCTCGGTTCCTCGAGGGGTCCTTCAGATTTTTCTGTCAAGCTTCTGCCCTGGGCACCAGCATCACCAAGATGGAGATTTTCCCCATTGCCTGCGAGGATGTTGACCTTTAGGATTTGATTTGCCTTATGTTGGGGGTACCCTGTGGCCTTTCCAGGGAAAGTACCTTAGTCTACCAATTCATCTTCGCAGGATAAGAAGGGCAGGTGCCCAATTCATTACTTTTTTTGAGAGTACACCAATGGGGTACCATATTTTTATAGAAGAGTGAGAAAAAATGTATAAGAAACATACGATCGTTCAAGCAACAATGTAAGTACACCCACACCAAAATGAAATGAAAACATACTACCGATACGTCTCCAACGCATCTATAATTTTTGAAGTATTTGTACTATATTTACATCATTAATTTATGCTTTTCGCACAATATTAATTTATGCTGTCCTGTTTTCTATTGTTTTTGGTGTATATGCCAAAAATTCACGGGATCATAACAGGTTACATTTTAGTGATTTTTTATGAAAATATCAGATTTTTGGGTGAATGAATCATCATAAGGCGGTGCTCGAGGGCTCCACATGGCCTAGGCCCCACCCACATGAGGGACCCGCATGGGGGCTGTGAAGGTCGGTTGGGGATCTTCTTTTGCTGCAATAATTTATGACAAAAAATCTCCTTCAAATTTATGTCCGATCAAAGTCATGGATGTCCGCATATTTAAGAAACGATGCTTGGCCTCATAAATAGTTCCAAACCAGAGAATAAAACAGAGATAAAAAGAGAAGAGAGATCTAATCTCAGAGGGGCTCTTGCCCCTCTGGGCGCCATGGAAACCTCTCCCCATCTAGGGGGAGGCCATGGAGGAAGAATAAGGAGGCGGTCTCTCCCCCTATCTCCTGGTGGCGTTGGAGTGCCACTGGGGGAACCATCACCGCGACGTTCTTATCCAACACCTTTGCCGTCTTTAGCAACATGTCCATCACCTTCCTTCCTCTCTATTCAACAATCCACTCTCCCACAACCCGATGTAATCTCCTACTTGAACATGGTTCTTGATGCTATGAATTATTATCAAATGTTTTGTGTCATCACTATTGTGTCTGAGTAGATTATTTTCTATCCCATGGGTTAATTGGTGAATTGCTATGAGTGGTTTGAGTTGCATGTGGTCATGTTATTGTCCTTTGGTGTCCATCATATGAGCACGCGTGTGGATCACACATCAGCCACTACTGCGGGATGCTGCTAATGCGACACTACGATCAGAGACCCTTCGACGAAACTGTGTGCGATGACATAATCACAGACGGTGGTGTAAAAACCGTCAAAAAAGGTGCAAAACATTTGCGATGGAGGATGCATCAAACACGGTTCAGATTTTAGTTGCGTGTGCGATGTAGGGCATACAGTTCAGTTCAATTAACTGTTTGCGATGAGGAGGAACAAAAGAAACGGGCAGCCAGATGGAGGTGTGTGCGATATACAACATACAGTTCACTCGGATGAACTGTTTGTGATTAGGCAACCCAAAAGAAACAGTCAGCCAGATGAAGGTGTGTGCGATATACGGCATGCGGTTCACTCGGATGAACTGTTTGCGTTGAGACATGAGAACAGAAATGGTTCAACCTAACAAGATGTGTGTGACACGCGGCAAACAGGTCTGGAATCAGAAATGTGTGTGAAGACCGATAATAACACAGACGGTTGCTGCTAATAAGACGTGTGTGTTGTGCGATGGGAGTTAGACGGTTGCAGGCCGTCGAAGATGACTGCATTTCTGTGCTTCCAAATGTACCAAGCTGTGATGATCGCTAGAGAGGCGAAACCTTCGCGCTGCCCAGGCGGGGCCATGGCCGTGCACTCCAGCCACCAGTCGAAGAAGGTGGCCTGGGCGTCCAGGATGGGTAGTGGTAGTCGACACCAAGACATGATCTCATTGAAGGAAATATGCCCTAGAGGCAATAATAAAGTTGTTATTTATATTTCCTTATGTCATGATAAATGTTTATTATTCATGCTAGAATTGTATTAACCGGAAACTTGATACATGTGTGAATACATAGACAAAACAAAGTGTCCCTAGTATGCCTCTACTTGACTAGCTCATTAATCTGGTTAAGTTTCCTGACCATAGACATGTGTTGTCATTTGATAAATGGAATCACATCACTAGGAGAATGATGTGATGGACAAGACCCATCCGTTAGTGTAACGCCCCGAGACCGTTGCGCCAGGTGTCTTCCAGTTATTCGCCGTCATTGCCATGTCATTTGTTTGCGTGTTGCATTTTTGCCATGTCATCATCCGCATTGCATATGCATGTTTTCAAAACTTGCATCTGTCCGGGTTTCCCAGTTCTTTCCGTTGTCCGTTCTGAACCCGGACACACTTGCACGCGCCCGCGGCACGTCTGAAATATTATTTTATAAGTGGCGAAAAATGCTTTAGGAGTGGGATGAAAGTTGGCATGCGGTCTTGTTATGTTGCCGGTAGAGCGCATGCCAAATTTCATCGCATTCGGAGTCCGTTTGACGCCCCAATGGATAACTATAGCGGCATTATAGTCGATCAAATGTCGGACGTTTTCGGTCTGCGAAAACTATTGCCGGGCTTCCCTCTATTTCCTCCCTAGACCATCTACACAGTCCACTACCAACCGCCAGGCCCAACCTAACCCTCCTCACATCCGGAGCCGTCCGATTGTGATCGGAGGGCCCCGAAACCCCTCCTAACCACCTGACCCCTACTTGCACAGTGCATCGAACCCCCCTTGTGTGCGCGTCAAGCTGTCCCGAACCCGAACCGCTCAGTCATGACCATTGGATTCAGATCATCCCCAAATATCTATAAAACATCTCCTTTTTCTTTTTTGGTCTCCCTAGCCTATTTATCCGGGACCGTCCAATTAAGATCGGAGGGACCAAATGCCCCTACCCTAACCCACCTACTATATATAGTCGGTGCATTTCTAGACCAAACCCTATTTTGTAGGGATCCTCCCCTGTCCAATCGCCGCCGCCGCCAGACAACCACCCCTCTTCCCCCTTAGGATCCCTCCCGACCCACTCCATCGCAGCCGACCACCTTCCTTCACCGTTTTCAGATCCAGCCAATCGCCACAGCCATCCATCCATCCGAGCCAGCGGCAGCTCACCCCAAGCCACCTCTAGCCCGCAGCCTCGTGCTCGTGCCCGAGCAGGAGCTCGTCCATGAGCAGCACAGATGAGCCCCGCCGTCCGTCCGCTGCCTCCTTGCTTCACCACCTTTATCTCTCCCCTCCCTGACCTCTCTTGCTCTCGTGGAACAACAGCCCCGTCGGATCTTCTCCGGAGTAGAAGCTCCATGACCATGCCCGCCTGATGCTCAAGCCACCACCAAGAACTGCTCCATCGCCACGGGTTCCGGCATCCAGGACCTCCCCCGCACCCATCCAACTTGTTCCTGGCCTCCCCACCGTGCTCTGCCGTCCTCTGCCCGACGACCCACACAGCCGCAACCTCCATGGCCGAGTTCGCGCCCGGCGCCGAGCTCCAGATCCTTCAGCCACTGCCTCACCTGCCGCCGCGGTCATCTTCGCGCCATCCCCATGGTCGGATCCACGCCATCCGCGGCCTCCCCACTTCGTCCTTTCACCGGAGTCGTGCCAAATCCGTCGACCGAGCCGCCAAGATCATGCCGCCGCCTTGACTCCAGGTCCGGCCGCTGTCAGTCGCTCCCTCCCCGAACTCTAGCCTCGCCTAGGCCATCCCCCGTCGCTAGCGTCACCGCGCCTGCTTCCCCCATCGAACCGCGCTGCCAGCATGTACTTCCCCTGCTTCGAGCAGTGGCTCGGGATCGAGCGCAGTCACCCGCGTCCACCCTGTTGACCAGTCCACGCGAGCACTAGCCATCAGCGCCGCTTGGGCCTCCTCCTCGCCAGCATGCCAAGACCCGAGGCCCAGCGCTCCAGCCTGCCCGGCCTCCTCCACCGACCGGCCCATGAGGCCTGGTGAGCAGCCCCCGCTCCCTGTGCACTTTTGGGCCGACCAGATTCGACCTGAGTCACTATTTTTTTCGCGAACGAATTTGCCTAATTAATCAGAGAACTATAGTTTTTCAGAAAACCCCCTAGTGTTCATGCATATCATATCTCACAAACTATGCATCATATGTAAAAACTTCATATATGTAAAATGCTTAGTTTTTCATGTACTTTCATGATATGCCACTTTCATCTATGTTTAAAATATTTAAAATGATGTTTGCATATAATTTGCTTATTGCCATGTTAAAATGGTTTAATTCATATCTAATTAACCGCAACTCGGTTTTAAATAAATTATATATGTAAATGGGGTAGAAAAATTCCTAGTTTAACATGGTGCACTCATCTTGCATGTTTAACAACTCTAAAATATGGTTTAGGGCAGAACAGTACCAACTCTAAAATTTGCATATGAGGATTTTCTGGAATTGTTGCTTGTTGTTCCGGCCTCATTTAAACTTGCCTAGATAGTGAGTTTTATTATGCTTCACCCCTTGCCATGTTTAATAACATTGAATATTGTTGGGTACATAAACGGGAGAGAACTAAATAATCGAATGTGGTGTTTCGTCAATATGCAACTCGTTGCATATTGAGCTCCTCTTAATTTGTAGTATTGCTTGTTGCACTTTGCCATGCCATGCCTTATTAAACTTGAGATGCATTATACTTGTTTGTGCATCATGCCATGATTATGCTTGTTGGTTTACCATGTTGTTTGCTTCTTTCTGGTGTTGCTTCTTCTTGATAGTTGTGGTAATGTTGAGTTTGTGAGGATCCGTTCGACTACGTCTGTTTGCCTTCTTCATGGACTCGTTCTTATTCCTTGCGGGATCTCAGGCAAGATGATCATACCCTCGATATCACTTCGCTACCTACCACTTGTTTACCATGCCTCCCATATTGCCATGTCAAGCCTCTAACCCACCTTCCTAGCAAACCGTTGTTTGGCTATGTTACCGCTTTTGCTCAGCCCCTCTTATAGTGTTGCTAGCTGTAGGTGCCTTGTAGTTTGTTCCATGTTGGAACATGGATATGTTGGGATATCACAATATCTCTTATTTTAATTAATGCATATATATACTTGGTAAAGGGTGGAAGGCTCGGCCTTATGCCTGGTGTTTTGTTCCACTGTTGCCGCCCTAGTTTCCGTGATACCAGTGTTATGTTCCTTGATTTTGCGTTCCTTACGCGGTTGGGGTTATGGGACCCCCTTGACAATTCGCTTTGAATAAAACTCATCCAGCAAGGCCCAACCTTGGTTTTACATTTGCCTAACAACCTATAACTTTCCCTTGGGGATGCAAACCCGAGGGTCATCTTCATTTATCCCCCCGGGCCTATGCTCCTTTGAGTGTTGGTCTGAAATGGGTAGCCTGCGGGGCCACCTCAGGGAAACTTGAGGGCTAGTTTTAGTCATAGATTGACCTATCCGATGTTCCCTGAGAACGAGATATGTGCAGCTCCTATCGGGATTTGTCGGTACATTCGTCTGGTCTTACTGGTCTTGTTTTACCATTGTCGACATGTCTTGTAACCGGGATTCTGAGTCTGATCGGGTCTTCCCGGGAGAAGGAATATCCTTCATTGATCGTGAGAGCTTGTGATGGGCTAAGTTGGGACACCCCTGCAGGGTATAAACTTTCGAGAGCCCTGCCCATGGTTATGTGGCAGATGGGGATTTTTTAATATACGGTTGTAGAGAACTTGATACTTGACTTATTTAAAATGCATCAACCGCGTGTGTAGCTGTGATGGTCTCTTTTCAGCGGAGTCCAGGAAGTGAACACAGTTTGGGTTATGTTTGAACGTAAGTAGTTTCAGGATCACTTCTTGATCACTTCTAGCTTCATGACCATTGCGTAGCTTCTCATCTTACTCTTATTTGCGTATGTTAGCCACCGTATTTGCTTAGCGCTTGCTGCAGCTCCACCTCATTACCACATCCTACCCATAAGCTTAAATAGTCTTGATCTCGCGAGTGTGAGATTGCTGAGTCCTCGTGACTCACAGATACTTCCAAACAGTTGCAGGTGCCGAGGATACCAGTGCAGGTGATGCTACCGAACTCTGGTGGGAGTTCGACGAGGACCATGGTCGTTACTATGTTTCATTTCCTAATGATCAGTAGTGGAGCCCAGTTGGGACGATCGGGGATCTAGCATTTGGGGTCGAACCTTGATTGTAACCTGGATGATGTATGTTTAACTTGTTATTTGTGTGAAGTGGCGATTGTAAGCCAACTCTTTATCCCTTTCTTATTCAGTACATGGGATTGTGTGAAGACTACCCCTCTTGCGACAAAACCATCATGCGGTTATACCTCTAAGTCGTTCCTCGACACGTGGGAGATATAACTGCATCATGGGTGTTACAAGTTGGTAATCAGAGCCATCCCCGACTTAGGAGCCCCCTTGCTTGATCGAATAGCTGGCGTTGTTGAGTCTAGAACAAAATGTGCCGAGTCTTAGGTTTATATATATCGGAGAGTAGGATTCTTTTTACTCCTTAGTCCCTTCGTTGCTCTGGTGAGGCCTCCTGGCGTAGAAGTTTTGACTTTCCTGTCGTCAAATTTCATGATTTTTTTAGGATCACGCGGGTATCTTGGAATCGTTCTGATATTCTTGTGACGAGAACATTGTTCTTGGTGCCTCCTGACATTTAGGGGTTGTGGCAATGTCCCGGGGAGTTGAGCTCCGAGGTGTTGTCATCACAATTTTATCGTTGCAGTTTTGGAATACCCGAGTTTCGCCGAGATCGAAAATCTCTTTTATGCAGTTGTTGGTGAGATAACCTCGACGCCACCCAGTACTGGGGCGGGAGTTTGGGAGTATTGCCATAACTCGTATAACAGATGCTTTTCGAAGGTTGAGGTACAAGATTTCCGAAGGTTTCTTGGTTATGTGTTGACGGATGGATACAACTGGATGTAGGGATTGTTAGTTTGGGTGAGATATTATGCTTCCCCTGTATCCCCAACACCATATTGCATAACCAGAAAGTTTCAGGAGTTTATAGGTGGGAATTCAAGTATCTCGTAGGATATCTTTCCAACAGACACATGATACGATATGGGGTCTATCATATGTTTGTTCCGGCTTATTCTGCAAGCAAATCCTTTGTTTTGTTTTGGTTTGTGGTATTGGAGTTGCTTCTAAGTCAAGTGTTGATTCCATACCTTTCTGAAGCGGTGTTCTCATATTTCGATGTGAATGCTAATCCTTTCGGTCATCAAGTTTGTCATCTCAATTTCTTCTCAACCGGCGTGCTTCTCTTCAAGTTAAGCCAATCCCTTCAACATTTGCAAGACAATTATCACTTCTTTTCAATGTTGTTTGTTCCATCCGTCCCCAAGTTGTCTTTGTTTTTTCCCACCCTCCCACCCTTTTCTGCAAGGACTCATATTTCCAAATCAAGTATCCATCTTATGTATGTGAAGTTTTTTTCATTCCTTTCCTTCAATGTTCTTATCTGGTGATTCTCAGGAAGATACTAAGGAAACTTCAAGTTCATCATTCATCATTCTTTTTCTTCTCTGGTGGAGTCAATTCAAGCTTTGTTGATCATATTCCTTTCCTTGTTTCAAATGCTTTCCCAAGCTGGTGCACCTCTCAATCATTCACCTCTCACTATTCATTTGTTCCGGAGTGCTGAAGATATATCAGAAGATTCACGTTTCCGTTGCTAATCCGTTCAAGCTATTTCGAGGTTGTTACCTCATTCAAGCCATTTAAATCAACCAGTGCAATCTCTCTTCAAAATCTTTTCAACGGTGTTTCTCTTGAGTGGGCCCTAACCCACAGGTCTTTTCCCAGGATCTTACCTGACTCTTCTAATTTTCCCGGAGCTATTCTCAAAGTCTTTCAAAAGTGTGACGTAAGAATGAATTTTAATCAGTTAGATGTCCTTCCAAGGTTGCTTTCAGATTTTTTTTCATTGTTGGTTAAACCTTTCTATTCTTCATTCCGGAGTGCCTCATAATTCATGGTGGTGTTTCTCGTCGTCATTCTTGAATTTTGAAGACTGAAGAAGATTTTCTCTTAAATCTTGGCCCGTTCTCTTGAAGATGCATAGTTTAAGCTTGATGCCATCCTCTCATAACTACTTTCGATTGTGAGAATTCTTTTCACCCATCCGGAGAAATTCAGGAGTCTTTTCAGTTTGATTCTCCGGAGCCCATCATCTTAGAATTATTCATTCCCAGCTTTCAGCTCTCATTCTCTAAATCTTACCAGGGCATCATTCAAGTATCCTCTAATCAGTTCATGATCTCTTCGTTCTCATGTATCTAAATCCCCTCAAGTATCTTTGTTTGTTTTCCAAATTATTACCGGTGAATTGTGCCTTTGCTACTTCCATTTTCAATTCTTATGGTGGCTTGTTCAAGATTCCTCTTCCTATGTTCTCATATTAATTTATTCGTTGTTTCAATCCTACCACTTGTTTGCTGAAGACCTTTCCAAGTTTGCGCTATATCTCTCTTAATCCTTTCTACGAGAATAAGTAGCATGCCTATCCGTTGCTTGTCATCAATTTAAGTTGATGAAGGATACGCATAACATAATTCTTATTCTTGTTTCATCCAATTGTTTAATTCCTTCTTCCGGAGTTTTGTTCATGAGGAATAAATTTCTCAATTATATATTCTTCATCTTTCTTTCCGGAGTTCCAAGTTTTTTTCTTGGTTATATCGTTCCGAAGCCCCATATAAATCATTGCAAGGCATCATCTTGTTATTCTCGACTTTCCTTTCATTTGATCATTATTTTATTACCGGAGTTCTTCATGGAGGCTCTACATGGTGGTTCGTCAAGTGTTCCTTTCATTCTTCAATTGTTCTTCAAGATTTCTCTCGAAGCTATGATCCGCCAAGCTTTACTCAAAATTAAACATGGTGCTCAACACATGTTTGTTTTGAGGAGTTCAAGTATTCTTCATCGTGCATTCCAAAGTGCGATTCTTTCTACCTTATCTTTTGAGGTGGTGCTATATCATTTCTTGACAATTTCCATTCTTGTTTCGCGATTCACATGTTGTCAAGAATGAGGTATTTTAAATCCATCAATCTATTCATTGGAGTTATCTTGGGTTATATTTCACCTAAAGCTTTCCTAAGGATTGTTGCTATTTATGGTGCTCATAAATGACCCAAGTTCTTCATTTATCCTCCGGATGAAATAAGTTTCTCGTCTCCTTGTTCACATCAATCCAATCTATTGTTTCCGTTAGTGGCAGAATTTCACCTCTATTTTGAGAAGTTTTCCATAAGCCCACTTCAAGCTTATTCATTTTGTTGTTGATTTTCCAAAAACTCCGGTCAATCCTTCTTTGCAAGGATGCTTTCCAAGTTCATTTGTGGCAGAAGTTGTCATTTTCTTCTTCGTCCCTTTATCCCAACGATCTAGCTTCTATTCATTCATTCTGGAGGCATTGTGATGTTGCACTCTTCGACCCATCATCCCATTTTTGTCAAATATCATGTTCTTTCCTTTGCTTATCCATTCAACCGGAGTGTCGTGTCCTCCATTCAAGTTCTCTCATCTTATCAAGTTTTGCCTCCCTTCTCAACCGGAGTGCTGTCTGAAATCTTTCTTACCCCTTGTGGCATTCTGTCAATAGTCCTGGAGGCAGTGTGTTGCTGATTTCATCAAGTATCCTCTCATCTCTTCAAGTTCATGCTCAATTCCTTTCGTTTACAGTCGGAGTGCTGTCCAAATTATATCATTCTTATTCCTTCTCTATCTTGTTTTAACCAGAGTGTTGTGTCTATCATTCCTCTTCTAACCGGAGTCTCATCCAAGTGCTTTCATTTTGCCAAGTTCATATTCTATGCCTTCCATTTCCAACCAGAGTGTTGTTGTAATTGATCTTTATCGTTCCTTGTACATCTCGTTTCAACCGGAGTGCTTGCATGTACTTCTTGTCCATTGTAACACTTTTCTTATGTCTTTCAACCTACAAGGTTCTTGTAATGTTCCTTGTAACTCTTTTCTAACGGAGTGTTTTCAACTTTGTTCATCTTCATTCTATTCTTTCTTTCAATTTGTTCAACCTCTCAAGGTTCGTGGTTTCACTCATTTATCAAAGAAGCAACTTAGTTTTACCTCTTCTCTTCCTCTTCCATTTCTCTCCGGTGCCATCCTTAGATCTCGGGACGAGATCCTCTTGTAGTGATGGAGTGTTGTAACGCCCTGAGACCGTTGCGCCAGGTGTCTTCTAGTTATTCGCTGTCATTGCCATGTCATTTGTTTGTGTGTTGCATTTTTTCCATGTCATCATCCGCATTGCATCTGCATGTTTTCAAAACTTGCATCTGTCTGGGTTTCCCAGTTCTTTCTGTTGTCCGTTCTGAGCCCAGACACGCTTGCACACGCCTGCGGCACGTCCAAAATATTATTTTATAAGTGGCCGGAAAATGTTCTCGGAATGGGATGAAAGTTTTCATGCGGTGTTGTTATGTTGCCGGTAGACCGCCTGCCAAATTTCATCGCATTCGGAGTCCGTTTGACACCCCAACGGATAACTATAGGGGCATTATAGTCTGCCAAATATCGGACGTTTTCGGACTCCGAAAACTGTTGCCGGGCTTTGTTGGAAATATGCCCTAGAGGCAATAATAAAATGGTTATTATTATATTTCCTTGTTCATGATAATTGTCTATTGTTCATGCTATAATTGTGTTATCCGGAAATCGTAATACATGTGTGAATACATAGACCACAACATGTCCCTAGTGAGCCTCTAGTTGACTAGCTCGTTGATCAATAGATGGTTACGGTTTCCTGACCATGGAAATTGGATGTCATTGATATCGGGATCACATCATTAGGAGAATGATGTGATGGACAAGACCCAATCCTAAGCATAGCGCAACATCGTGTAGTTCGTCTGCTAAAGCCTTTCTAATGTCAAGTATCTTTTCCTTAGACCATGAGATTGTGCAACTCCCGGATACTGTAGGAATACTTTGGGTGTGCCAAACGTCACAACGTAACTGGGTGACTATAAAGGTGCACTACGGGTATCTCCAAAAGTGTCTGTTGGGTTGGCACGAATCAAGACTGGGATTTGTCATTCCGTATGACACAGAGGTATCTCTAGGCCCACTCGGTAAGACATCATCGTAATGAGCTCAGTGTGACTAAGGGTTGGTCACTGGATGATGTGTTATGGAACGAGTAAAGTGACTTGCCGATAACGAGATTGAATGAGGTATTGGGATACCGACGATCGAATCTTGGGCAAGTAACGTACCGATTGACAAAGGGAATTGTATACGGGATTGCTTGAATCGTCGACATCGTGGTTCATCCGATGAGATCATCGCGGAACATGTGGGATCCAACATGGGTATCCAGATCCTGCTGTTAGTTATTGGCCCGAGAGTTGTCTGGGTCATGTCTGCATGGTTCCCGAACCCGTAGGGTCTACACACTTAAGGTTCGATGACGCTAGGGTTATTAGGAAGACTTTATGTGATTACCGAATGTTGTTTGGAGTCCCGGATGAGATCCCGGACGTCACGAGGAGTTCTGGAATGGTCCGGAGATGAAGATTTATATGTGGGAAGTTGTCATACGGTCATCAGAAAGGTTCGGGGGCATATCGGTATTATACCGGGGCCACCGGAGGTGTTCCGGGGGTCCACTGGGAGGGGCCACCTCTCTTGGAGGGCCTTATGGGCTGTAGGTGGAAACCAGCCCCAAGTGGGCTGGGGCGCCAACCCCCCAAGGGCCCATGCGCCTAGGGTTGGGGGGAACCCTAAAGGGGGCGCCTCCCTTGGCTTGGGGGGCAAGCCCCCTCCCCCTTGGCCGCCGCCCCCCCTCTAGATCTCATCTAGAGGGGCCCGGCCCCCTTCCCCCTTCCCCTATAAATAGAGGGGCAAAGGGAGGGCTGCACAACACATCAAAGGCGCAGCCCCTCCCCTCCCCAACACCTCTCCTCCTCCGTTAAGAGCTTGGCGAAGCCCTGCCGGAGTACTGCCGCTCCACCACCACCACGCCGTCGTGCTGCTGTTGGAGCTCTCTTCCTCAATCTCTCCCTCCTCCTTGCTGGATCAAGGCACGGGAGACGTCTCTGCTCCGTACGTGTGTTGAACGCGGAGGTGCCATCCGTTCGGTGCTAGGATCATCGGTGATTTGGATCACGTCGAGTACGACTCCATCAACCCCGTTCTCTTGAACGCTTCCGCTCGCGATCTACAAGGGTATGTAGATGCACTCCTCTCCCTCTCGTTGCTAGATGACTCCATAAATTGATCTTGATGATGCGAAGAAAATTTTAAATTTCTGCTACGATCCCCAACAGTGGCATCATGAGCTAGGTCTATGCGTAGTTTCTATGCACGAGTAGAACACAAGTTGTTGTGGGCGTCGATTTTGTCAATTTACTTGCCGTTACTAGTCTTATCTTGATTCGGTGGCATCGTGGGATGAAGCGGCCCAGACCGACCTTACACATACGCTTACGTGAGACAGGCTCCACCGACTGACATGCACTAGTTGCATAAGGTGGCTAGCGGGTGTCTGTCTCTCCCACTTTAGTCGGATCGGATTCAATGAAAAGGGTCCTTATGAAGGGTAAATAGAAATTGGCATATCACGTTGTGGTTTTAGCGTAGGTAAGAAACGTTCTTGCTAGAAACCTATAGCATCCACGTAAAAACTTGCAACAACAATTAGAGGACGTCTAACTTGTTTTTGCAGCATATGCCGTGTGATGTGATATGGCCAAAAGGATGTGATGAATGATATATGTGATGTATGAGATTGATCATGTTCTTGTAATAGGAATCACGACTTGCATGTCGATGAGTATGACAACTGGCAGGAGCCATAGGAGTTGTCTTAATTTATTCATGACCTGCGTGTCAACATAAACGTCATGTAGTTACTTTACTTTATCGCTAACCGTTAGCCATAGCAGTAGAAGTAATAGTTGGTGAGACAACTTCATGAAGACACGATGATGGAGATCATGTTGATGGAGGTCATGGTGTCATACCGGTGACAATGATGATTATGGCGCCCCGAAGATGGAGATCAAAAGGAGCAAAATGATATTGGCCATATCATGTCACTATTTGATTGCATGTGATGTTTATCATGTTTTACATCTTATTTGCTTAGAACGACGATAGCATAAATAAGATGATCCCTCGCAATAATTTCAAGAAAGTGTTCCCTCTAACTGTGCACCATTGCTAAGGTCCATTGTTCCGAAGCACCACGTGATGATCGGGTGTGATAGGTTCTAAAGTTCGCATACAACGGTGTAAGCCAGATTTACACACGCAATACACTTAGGTTGACTTGACGAGCCTAGCATGTACAGACATGGCCTCGGAACATGGAAGACCGAAAGGTCGAACATGAGTCGTATAGAAGATACGATCAACATGAAAATGTTCACCGATGATGACTAGTCCGTCTCACGTGATGATCGGACACGGCCTAGTTGACTCGGATCATGTATCACTTAGATGACTAGATGGATGTCTATCTGAGTGGGAGTTCATTAAATAATTTGATTAGATGAACTTAATTATCATGAACATAGTCTAAAAATCTTTGCAATATGTCTTGTAGATCAAATGGCCCACGCTAATGTTGCCCTCAACTTCAACGCGTTCCTAGAGAAAACCAAGCTGAAAGACGATGGCAGCAACTACACGGACTGGGTCCGTAACCTGAGGATTATCCTCATAGCTGCCAGGAAAGCATATGTCCTTGATGCACCGCTAGGTGAAGCACCTGTTTTCCTAGCAGAACAAGACGTTATGAACGCTTGGCAGACGTGTAGTGATGATTACTCCCTGGTTCAGTGCGGCATGCTTTACAGCTTAGAACCGGGGCTCCAAAAGCGTTTTGAGCAACACAGAGCATATGAGATGTTCCAAGAGCTGAAAATGGTTTTCCAAGCTCATGTCCGGGTCGAGAGATATGAAGTCTCCGACAAGTTCTACAGTTGTAAGATGGAGGAGAAAAGTTCCGTCAGCGAGCACATACTCAAAATGTCTGGGTTGCACAACCGCTTGTCTCAGCTGGGAGTTGATCTCCCGGATGATGCGGTCGTTGACAGAATCCTTCAGTCGCTCCCACCTAGATACAAGAGCTTTGTGATGAACTTCAATATGCAGGGGATGGAAAAGACCATTCCTGAGGTATATTCAATGCTGAAATCAGCGGAGGTGGAAATCAAAAAGGAACATCAACTGTTGGTGGTGAATAAAACCACTAAGTTCAAGAAAGGCAAGGGTAAAAAGAACTTCAAGAGGACGGCAAGGGAGTTGCCGCGCCCGGTAAGCAAGCTTCCGGGAAGAAGCCAAAGAATGGACCCAAGCCTGAGACTGAGTGCTTTTATTGCAAGGGAAACGGTCACTGGAAGCGGAACTGCCCCAAGTACTTAGCAGATAAGAAGGCCAGCAATGCCAAAGGTATATGTGATATACATGTTATTGATGTGTACCTAACCAGCGCTCGTAGTAGCTCCTGGGTATTTGATACCGGTGCAGTTGCTCATATTTGTAACTCAAAACAGGAACTGCGGAATAAACGGAGACTGGCGAAGGACGAGGTGACGATGCACGTCGGGAATGGTTCCAAGGTTGATGTGATCGCTGTCGGCACACTACCTCTACAATTACCTATGGGATTATTTTTAAACCTCAATAATTGTTATTTAGTACTAGCTTTGATATGAACATTGTATCTGGATCTTGTTTAATACGAGATGGCTACTCATTTAAATCTGAGAATAATGGTTGTTCTATTTATATGAGAGACACGTTTTATGGTCATGCCCCGCTGGTCAATGGTTTATTCTTATTTAATCTCGAACGTGATGTTACACATATTCATAATGTGAGTGCCAAAAGATGTAAGGTTGATAATGATAGTTCCACATACTTGTGGCACTGCCTCCTTGGTCATATTGGTGTCAAACGCATGAAGAAACTCCATGCAGATGGACTTTTGGAGTCTCTTGATTATGAATCATTTGACACGTGCGAACCATGCCTCATGGGCAAAATGACCAAGACTCCGTTCTCCGGAACAATGGAGCGAGCAACCAACTTATTGGAAATCATACATACTGGTGTGTGCGGTCCAATGAGTGTTGAGGCTCACGGTGGCTATCATTATGTTCTCACCCTCACTGATGACTTGAGTAGATATGGGTATGTCTACTTAATGAAACACAAGTCTAAGACCTTTGAAAAGTTCAAGGAATTTCAGAGTGAGGTTGAGAATCAACATGACAGGAAAATCAAGTTCTTGCAATCAGATCGCGGGGGAGAATATTTGAGTCATGAATTTGGAACGCACTTAAGGAAATGTGGAATAGTTTCACAACTCACGCTGCCTGGAACACCTTAGCGTAATGGTGTGTCCGAACGTCGTAATCGCACTCTATTGGATATGGTGCGATCTATGATGTCTCTTACCGATCTACCGCTATCATTTTGGGGTTATACTATAGAGACTGCCGCATTCACTTTAAATCGGGCTCCGTCGAAATCTGTTGAGACGACACCATATGAATTGTGGTTTGGTAAGAAACCTAAGATGTCGTTTCTGAAAGTTTGGGGATGCGATGCTTATGTCAATAAACTTCAACCTGAAAAGCTCGAACCCAAATCGGAAAAATGTGTCTTCATAGGATACCCTAAAGAAACTATTGGGTATACCTTCTACCTCAGATCCGAAGGCAAGATCTTTGTTGCCAAGAATGGATCCTTTCTAGAGAAAGAATTTCTCTCGAAAGAAGTAAGTGGGAGGAAAGTAGAACTTGATGAAGTGTTGCCTCTTGAACCGGAGAGTGGCGCAGCTCAAGAAAATTTTTCTGAGGTGCCTGCACCAACTAGAGAGGAAGTTAATGATGATGATCATGAAACTTCAGATCAAGTTGCTATTGAACTTTGTAGGTCCACAAGGACACGTTCCGCACCAGAGTGGTACGACAACCCTGTCATGGAAATCATGTTGTTAGACAATGGTGAACCTTCGAACTATGAAGAAGCAATGGCGGGCCCAGATTCCGACAAATGGCTGGAAGCCATGAAATCCGAGATAGGATCCATGTATGAAAATGAAGTATGGACTTTGACTAACTTGCCCGATGATCGACAAGCCATAGAAAATAAATGGATCTTTAAGAAGAAGACAGGCGCGGATGGTAATGTAACCATCTATAAGGCTCGGCTTGTCGCTAAGGGTTATCGACAAGTTCAAGGGGTTGACTATGATGAGACTTTCTCATCCGTAGCGAAGCTGAAGTCCATCCGAATCATGTTAGCAATTGCCGCATTCTATGATTATGAGATATGGCAAATGGACGTCAAAACGACATTCCTTAATGGTTTCCTTAAGGAAGAGTTGTATATGATGCAGCCGGAAGGTTTTGTCAATCCTAAGAATGCTGACAAGGTGTGCAAGCTCCAACGCTCAATCTATGGGCTGGTGCAAGCATCTCGGATTTGGAACATTCGATTTGATGAGATGATTAAAGCGTTTGGGTTTATGCAGACTTATGGAGAAGCCTGTGTTTACAAGAAAGTGAGTGGGAGCTCTGTAACATTTCTCATATTATATGTGGATGGCATACTGTTGATGGGAAATGATATAGAATTCTTGGAAAGCATAAAGGCCTACTTGAACAAGTGTTTTTCAATGAAGGACCTCGGAGAAGCTGCTTATATATTAGGCATCAAGATCTATAGAGATAGATCGAGACACCTCATTGGTCTTTCACAAAGTACGTACCTTGACAGGATATTGAAGAAGTTCAATATGGATCAGTCCAAGAAGGGGTTCTTGCGTGTATTGCAAGGTATGAGATTGAGCACGGCTCAATGCCCGACCACGGCAGAAGATAGAGAAAAGATGAGTGTCGTCCCCTATGCCTCGGCCATAGGGTCTATTATGTATGCCATGCTATGTACCAGACCTGATGTAAACCTTGCCGTAAGTTTGGTAGGAAGGTACCAAAGTAATCCCGGCATGGAACACTGGACAGCGGTCAAGAATATCCTAAAGTACCTGAAAAGGACTAAGGATATGTTTCTCGTTTATGGAGGTGACGAAGAGCTCGTCGTAAAGGGTTACATCGATGCTAGCTTCGACACAGATCTGGATGACTCTAAGTCACAAACCGGATACGTGTATATTTTGAATGGTGGGGCAGTCAGCTGGTGCAGTTGCAAGCAAAGCGCCGTGGCGGGATCTACATGTGAAGCGAAGTACATGGCAGCCTCAGAGGCAGCACAAGAAGCAATCTGGGTGAGGGAGTTCATTACCGACCTAGGAGTTATTCCCAATGTGTCGGGCCCGATGACTCTCTTCTGTGACAACACTGGAGCTATTGCCCTTGCCAAGGAGCCCAGGTTTCACAGGAAGACCAGGCATATCAAGCGCCGCTTCAACTCCATTCGTGAAAATGTTCAAAATGGAGACATAGATATTTGTAAAGTGTATACAGACCTGAATGTTGCAGATCCGTTGACTAAACCTCTTCCTCGAGCAAAACATGATCAACACCAGAACTCTATGGGTGTTCGATTCATCACAATGTAACTAGATTATTGACTCTAGTGCAAGTGGGAGACTATTGGAAATATGCCCTAGAGGCAATAATAAAATGGTTATTATTATATTTCCTTGTTCATGATAATTGTCTATTGTTCATGCTATAATTGTGTTATTCGGAAATCGTAATACATGTGTGAATACATAGACCACAACATGTCCCTAGTGAGACTCTAGTTGACTAGCTCGTTGATCAATAGATGGTTACGGTTTCCTGACCATGGACATTGGATGTCATTGATAACGGGATCACATCATTAGGAAAATGATGTGATGGACAAGACCCAATCGTAAGCATAGCGCAAGATCGTGTAGTTTGTCTGCAAAAGCTTTTCTAATGTCAAGTATCTTTTCCTTAGACCATGAGATTGTGCAACTCCCGGATACTGTAGGAATACTTTGGGTGTGCCAAACGTCACAACGTAACTGGGTGACTATAAAGGTGCACTACGGGTATCTCCGAAAGTGTCTGTTGGGTTGGCACGAATCGAGATTGGGATTTGTCACTCCGTATGACAGAGAGGTATCTCTGGGCCCACTCGGTAAGACATCATCGTAATGAGCTCAGTGTGACTAAGGGTTGGTCATGGGATGATGTGTTAGGGAACGAGTAAAGTGACTTGCCGGTAACGAGATTGAACGAGGTATTGGGATACCGATGATCGAATCTCGGGCAAGTAACGTACCGATTGACAAAGGGAATTGTATACGGGATTGCTTGAATCCTCGACATCATGGTTCATCCGATGAGATCATTGTGGAACATGTGGGAGCCAACATGGGTATCCAGATCCCACTGTTGGTTATTGGCCGGAGAGTTGTCTGGGTCAGGTCTGCATGGTTCCCGAACCCGTAAGGTCTACACACTTAAGGTTCGATGATGCTAGGGTTATTAGGAAGACTTGTATGTGATTACCGAATGTTGTTTGGAGTCTCGGATGAGATCCCGGATGTCACGAGGAGTTCCGGAAATGGTCCGGAGATGAAGATTTATATGTGGGAAGTTGTCATACGGTCACCGGAAAGGTTCGGGGGCATATCAGTATTATACCGGGGCCACCGAAGGGGTTCGGGGGGTCCACCGGGAGGGGCCACCTCTCCCGGAGGGCCTTATGGGCTGTAGGTGGAAGGGAACCAGCCCCAAGTGGGCTGGTGCGCCAACCCCCCAAGGGCCCATGCGCCTAGGGTTGGGGGCAACCCTAAAGGGGGCGCCCCCCTTGGCTTGGGGGGCAAGCCCCCTCCCCCTTGGCCGCCGCCCCCTCTTGATCTCATATAGAGGGGGCCGGCCCCCTTCCCCCTTCCCCTATAAATAGAGGGGCAAAGGGAGGGCTGCACAACACATCAAAGGCACAACCCATCCCCTCCCCAACACCTCTCCTCCTCCGTTAAGAGCTTGGCAAAGCCCTGCCGGAGTACTGCCGCTCCACCACCACCACGCCGTCGTGCTGCTGTTGGAGCTCTCTTCCTCAACCTCTCCCTCCTCCTTGCTGGATCAAGGCGCGGGAGACGTCTCCGCCCCGTACGTGTGTTAAACGCGGAGGTGCCGTCCGTTCGGCGCTAGGATCATCGGTGATTTGGATCACGTCGAGTATGACTCCATCAACCCCGTTCTCTTGAACGCTTCCGCTCACGATCTACAAGGGTATGCAGATTTACTCCTCTCCCTCTTGTTGCTAGATGACTCCATAGATTGATCTTGGTGATGCCTAGAAAATTTTAAATTTCTGCTACGATCCCCAACAGGCTTTCCCTCTCTTTCCTCCCTAGACCATCTACACAGTCCACTACCAACCGCGAGGCCCAACCTAACCCTCCTCACATCCGGAGCCGTCCGATTGTGATTGGAGGTCCCCGAAACCCCTCCTAACCACCTGACCATTCCTTGCACAGTGCATCGAACCCCCCTTATGTGCGCGTCAAGCTGTCCCGAACCCGAACCGCTCAGTCGTGATCGTTGGATTCAGATCATCCCCAAACATCTATAGAACATCTCCTTTTTATTTTTTGGTCTCCCTAGCTTATTTATCCGGGACCGTCCAATTAAGATTGGAGGGACCAAATGCCCCTACCCTAACCCACCTACTATATATAGTCGGTGCATTTCTAGACCAAACCCTATTTTGTAGGGATCCTCCCCCGTCCAATCGCCGCCGCTGCCATTCAACCACCCCTCTTCCCCCTCAGGATCCCTCCCGATCCACTCCATCGCAGCCGACCACCTTCCTTCATCGTTTTCAGATCCACCCAATCGCCGCAGCCATCCATCCATCCGAGCCAGCGGCAGCTCACCCCGAGCCACCTCTAGCCCACAGCCTCGTGCTCGTGCCTGAGAAGGAGCTCATCCATGAGCAGAACAGATGAGCCCCGCCGTCCGTCCGCTGCCTCCTTGCTTCACCACCTTTATCTCTCTCCCTCCCTGACCTCTCTTGTTCTCATGGAATAACAGCCCCGTCCGATCTTCGCCGGAGCAGAAGCTCCATGACCATGCCCGCCTGATGCTCAAGCCACCACCAAGAACTACTCCATCGCCACGGGTTCCGGCGTCCAGGACCTCCCCCGTAACCATCAAACTTGTTCCTGGCCTCCTCGCTGTGCTCTGCCATCCTCTGCCCGGTGACCCACACAGCCGCAACCTCCATGGCCGAGTTCGTGCCCGGCGCCGAGCTCTAGATCCTTCAGCCACTGCCTCACCTACCGCCACGGGTCATCTTCGCGCCATCCCCACGGTCGGATCCACGCCATCCGCGGCCTCCCTACTTCGTCCTTTCGTCAGAGTCACGCCAAGTCTGTCGACCGAGCAGCCAAGATCATGCCGCCGCCTCGACTCCAGGTCCGGCCGCCGTCGGTCGCTCCCTCCCCGAACTCCAGCCTCGCCCAGGCCATCCCCCGTCACCAGTGTCGCCGCGCCTGCTTCCCCCGTTGAACCTTGCCGCCGGCATGTGCTTCCCCTGCTTCGAGCAGTGGCTCGGGATCGAGAGTAGTCGCCCGCGTCCACCCTATTGACCAGTCCATGCGAGCACTAGCCATCAGCGCCGCTTGGGCCTCCTCCTCGCCAGCATGCCAAGACCCGAGGCCCAGCGCTCCAGCCTGCCCGGCCTCCTCCACCGACCGGCCCATGAGGCCTGGTGAGCAACCCCCGCTCCTTGTGCACTTTTGGGCCGACCAGATTCGACCCGGGTCACTATTTTTTTCCGTGAACGAATTTGCCTAATTAATCAGAGAACTATAGTTTTTCAGAAAACCCCCTAGTGTTCATGCATATCATATCTCACAAACTATGCATCATATGTAAAAATTTCATATATGTAAAATGCTTAGTTTTTCATGTACTTTCATAATATGCCAATTTCATCTATGTTTAAAATATTTAAAATGATGTTTGCATATAATTTGCTTATTGCCATGTTAAAATGATTTAATTTATATCTAATTAACAGTAGCTCAATTTTAAATAAATTATATATGTAAATGGGGTAGAAAAATGCCTAGTTTAACATGGTGCACTCATCTTGCATGTTTAACAACTCTAAAATATGGTTTAGGGAAGAACAGTACCAACTCTAAAATTTGCATATGAGGATTTTCCGGAATTGTTGCTTGTTGTTCCGGCCTCATTTAAACTTTCCTAGATAGGTAGTTTTATTATGCTTCACCCCTTGACATGTTTAATAACATTGAATATTGTTGGGTACATAAACGGGAGAGAACCAAATAATCGAATGTGGTGTTTCGTCAATATGCAACTCGTTGCATATTAAGCTCCACTGAATTTGTAGTATTACTTGTTGCACTTTGCCACACCATGCCTCATTAAACCGGAGATGCATCATACTTGTTTGTGGATCATGCCATGATTATGCTTGTTGGTTTACCATGTTGTTTGCTTCTTTCCGGTGTTGCTTCTTCTTGATAGTTCTGGTAATGTTGAGTTTGTGAGGATCCATTCGACTACGTCTGTTTGCCTTCTTCATGGACTCATTCTTCTTCCTTGTGGGATCTCAAGCAAGATGATCATACCCTCGATATCACTTCTATCTTTGCTTGCTAGTTGTTCACTCTATCACTATGTCGCGCTACCTACCACTTGTTTACCATGCCTCCCATATTGCCATGTCAAGCCTCTAACCCACCGTCCTAGCAAACTGTTTTTGGCTATGTTACCGCTTTTGCTCAGCCCCTCTTATAGTGTTGCTAGTTGCTGGTGCCTTGCAGTTTGTTCCATGTTGGAACATCACAATATCTCTTATTTTAATTAATGCATCTATATACTTGGTAAAGGGTGGAAGGCTCGGCCTTATGCCTGGTGTTCTGTTCCACTCTTGTCGCCCTAGTTTCCATCATACCAGTGTTATGTTCCTTGATTTTGCGTTCCTTACGCGGTTGGGGTTATGGGACCCCCTTGACAGTTTGCTTCGAATAAAACTCCTCCAGCAAGGCCCAACCTTGGTTTTACATTTTCCTAACAATCTATAACTTTCCCTTGGGGTTGCAAACCTGAGGGTCATCTTTATTTTAACCCCCCTGGCCAGTGCTCCTTTGAGTGTTGGTCCGAAACGGGCAGCCTGCGGGGCCACCTCGGGGAAACTTGAGGGTTGGTTTTACTCGTAGCTTGACCTATCTGGTGTGCCCTGAGAACGAGATATGTGTAGCTCCTATCGGGATTTGTCGGCACATTCGGGTGGTCTTGCTGGTCTTGTTTTACCATTGTCGAAATGTCTTGTAACTGGGATTCCGAGTCTGATTGGGTCTTCCAGGGAGAAGGAATATCCTTCGTTGATCATGAGAGCTTGTGATGGGCTAAGTTGGGAAGCCCCTGCAGGTATAAACTTTCGAGAGCCGTGCCCGCGGTTATGTGGCAGATGGGAATTTGTTAATATCCAGTTGTAGAGAACTTGACACTTGACTTAATTAAATTGCATCAACCGCGTGTGTAGCCGTGGTGGTCTCTTTTCGGCGGAGTCCGGGAAGTGAACGCGGTTTGGGTTATGTTTGAACATAAGTAGTTTCAGGATCACTTCTTGGTCACTTCTTGCTTCACGACCGTTGCATAGCTTGTCATCTTACTCTTATTTGTGAATGTTAGCCACCATATTTGCTTAGCGCTTGTTGCAGCTCCACCTCATTACCACATCCTACCCATAAGCTTAAATAGTCTTGATCTCGTGGGTGTGAGATTGCTGAGTCCTCGTGACTCACGGATACTTCCAAACAGTTGCAGGTGCCGAGGATACCAATGCTGGTGATGCTACCGAACTCTGGTGGGAGTTCGAAGAGGACCTTGGTCGTTACTATGTTTCGATTCCTAATGATCAGTAGTGGAGCCCAGTTGGGACGATTGGGGATCTAGCATTTGGGGTTATCTTCTTTTATTTTGGTTCTGTAGTCGGAACTTGATTGTAACCGGGATGATGTATGTTTAACTTGTTATTTGTGTGAAGTGGCGATTGTAAGACAACTCTTTATCCCTTTCTTATTCAGTACATGGGATTGTGTGAAGACTACCTCTCTTGCGACAAAACCACCATGCGATTATGCCTCTAAGTCATGCCTTGACATGTGAGAGATATAGCCGCATCATGGGTGTTGCAGTTAGCTTAGCATAATGATCGTTAAGTTTTATTGCTATTGCTTTCTTCATGACTTATACATATTTCTTTGACTATGAGAGTATGCAACTCCCGCATACCGGAGGAACACCTTGTGTGCTATCAAACGTCACAAGGTAACTGGGTGATTATAAAGATGCTCTACAGGTGTCTTGGAAGGTGTTTGTTGGGTTGGCATAGATCGAGATTAGGATTTGTCACTGCGAGTATCGGAGAGGTATCTCTGGGCCCTCTCGGTAATACACATCATGATAAGCCTTGCAAGTAATGTGACTAATGCGTTAGTTGCGGGATGATGTATTACGGAACGAGTAAAGACACTTTCCAGTAACGAGATTGAACTAGGTATGAGGATACCGACGATCGAATCCCGGGCAAGTAACATACCGATGACAAAGGGAATGATGTATGTTGTCATTGCGGTTTGACCGATAAAGATCTTCATAGAATATGTAGGAACCAATATGAGCATCCAGGTTCCGTTGTTGGTTATTGATCAGAGATGTCTCGGTCATGTCTACATAGTTCTCGAACCCGTAGGGTCCGCATGCTTAACATTTGGTGACAATTTGTATTATGAGTTATGTGTTTTTGTGACCGAAGATTGTTCGGAGTTCCGGATGAGATCACGGACATGACGAGGAGTCTTGAAATGGTCAAGGGGTAAAGATTGATATATTGGAGGATAGTATTCGGACACCGGAATGGTTCCTGAGTGTTTCAGCTATTTTTCGGAGTACCGGGAGGTTACCGGAACCCCCGGGAAAGTAATTGGCCAACATGGGCCATAGGGGAGAGAGAGGGGAGCCCACAAGCAGTAGCGCCCCCCATGGGCTCTCTGAATTGGACAAGGGGAGGTGGCGCGGCCCCCCTTTCCTTCCCCTCTCCCTCTCATTCCCCCTTTCCCCCTTCGAAAGAAGGGGGGCGACTTGGACTAGGAGTCCTAGTCGGTTCCCCCCATGGTGCGCCCCCATAGGCCGGCTTCCTCCCCTCCTCCTTTATATACGGGGGCAGGGGGCACCCCAAAGAGCATCAGTTGTTCTCTTAGCCGTGTGCGGTGCCCCCTCCACAGTTTACTCCTCTTGTCATATTGTCATAGTACTTAGGCGAAGCCCTACACGGATCACATCAGCATCACTGTCACCACGCCGTCGTGCTGATGAAACTCTCCCTCGACACTTTACTGGATCAAGAGTTCGAGGGACGTCATCGAGCTGAACCTGTGCAGAACTCGGAGGTGCCGCACATTCGGTGCTTGATCGGTTGGATCGCGAAGACGTTCGACTACATCAACCGCGTTAAGCTAACACTTCCGCTTTCGGTCTATGAGGTTACGTGGACACAGTCTCCCCCTCTCGTTTCTTTGCATCTCCTAGATAGATCTTGCGTGCTCGTAGGAACATTTTTGATGCTACGTTCCCCAACAGTGGCATTCGAGCCAGGTCTATGCGTAGATGATATGCACGAGTAGAACACAAAGAGTTGTGGGCGATCATAGTCATACTGATTACCACCAACGTCTTATTTTGATTTGGCGGTATTGTTGGATGAAGCGACTCGGACCAACCTTACATGACCACGTTCATGAGACCGGTTCCACCGACAAACATGCAACTTGTTTTGCATAAGGGTGGCTGGCGGGTGTCTGTTTCTCCAACTTTAGTCGAATCGAATTTGACTACGGCTGGTCCTTGTTAAAGGTTAAAACAACACACTTGATGAAAAATCGTTGTGGTTTTGATGCATAGGTAAGAACGGTTCTTACTAGAAGCCCGCAGCAGCCACGTAAAACTTGCAACAACAAAGTAGAGGACATCTAACTTGTTTTTACAGGGCATGTTGTGATGTGATAGGGTCAAGACATGATGTGATAAACTTTGATGTATGAGATGATCATGTTTTGTAAAAGTTACTGGCAACTGGCAGGAGCCTTATGGTTGTCGCTTTATTGTATGAAATGCAGTTGCTATGTAATTACTTTACTTTATCACTATGCGTTAGCGATGGTTGTAGAAGCAATAGTTGGCAAGGCGACAACGACACTACAATGGAGATCAAGGCACTACTGCAGGATGCTCCTAACGCGACACTATGATCAAAGACCCTTCGAGAAACTATGTGCGATGCAATAATTGCAAACAGTGGTGTATGAAAACAGTCAAAAAAGGTGCAAAATGTTTGCGATGGAGGATGCATCAAACAGGTTTAGATTTTAGTTGTGTGTGCGATGAAGGGCATACGGTTCATTTCAATTAACTGTTTGCGATGAGGAGGAACAAAAGAAACAAGCAGCCAGATGAAGGCATGTGCGATACACAGGATACAGTTCACTCGGATGAACTGTTTGTGATTAGGCAACACAAAAGAAATGGGAAGCCAGATGAAGATGTGTGCGATATACAGCATACGGTTCACTCGGATGAACTGTTTGTGATTAGGAAACACAAAAGAAATGGTCAGCCAAATCAAGGTGTGTGCGATATACAGCATGCGGTTCACTCGGAAGAACTGTTTGCGTTGACACAAGAGAACAGAAACGGTTCAACTTAACAAGACGTGTGTGTTGTGCGATGAGATTGCATACAGAGCAACAACAACAACAACAACATATATAATCGCCGTAAAAAAATTTAACAACATATATTAAATTACGTGTGAACCGTATTCTAACAACACCCCTTAAAACCGTATTCTAACAACACCGGCCTTATTCTGCTAACACTTCTATACTGCTTCGTCCACCTTAGCCGGACCGCACAGCAACCTGAAAAAACTGCAGTAGCCCAAAAGCCCAACCCCTCGCTGCCCATCTTTCTTCCCCACCACCTCCCACCGCTGTGGCGCCCCACCACCTCCCACCCCTGCGGGGCCCCACCACCTTCCACCCCCGAGGCGCCCCAGCTCCGGCGCCCCACCGCCTCCACCCCCGCGGCGCCCTGGCCCGGCCACCACCCCGCGCCGCCCCGACTTACCTCCCTCCGGCCTTGGCATGGTCCGATGGAACCCCGCCCCACTACCTCTCCGCCGGCCTAGATTCACGATGGCGCCAATGCCGCACCGCTCCCCACCACCTCACCTTATCCTCTTGGAGCTAGACAGGGTCGTTAGCGCTCATTTTCTCTCTTCCGATGCCACTCCAACCACCATCCCTCCTCGTCAACCAGCCACTGGACCCACCCATTACCGTCCTTCCACGCGTGGCCGGCGTCGGATCCACTTGTCGCCGTCCCCTGCAAACGACCGGGTCGAGGGGCAGCTGGATCCGCCCTGTCGCCGTTCTCCCACGGCTGCCCGATGCCAGATCCATGGTTTGTCCCCCCACCCTCAGGGGGTGTCTTCCCTGTCAATGATTCGAGGGGGGTCGGTGAGTTTGGTGGTTGCCGGTGACTCTCGCCTCCACATTCCTCCACCTCCTCCCTCCCATCCTGCTGCATATCAACTTGTTCTTCTTCCTTCCAGACCGCGACGCAAATCCATGGCCCTCGTTCTTCTTCCTCTCCGATGGTGAGATGCAGACCGGGGCGCCCACGTTGCAGTGCGGTTCGTAGGATGAAATGCATTTTTTGTATTTTTGTTGTCACACACCCCCATGCGGTTCACTTGGCGAGGTAGCGCAATTCTTTGCTCTACGTGTAGTTTTGCTCGCGCGGTGGTGCATTTTCAGTGGTTATGCAGTGCGGGGTGCGCACACATGAAGCCTGGTCAAAATCCAAAAAACTACCCAAAGCAGTGCACTCTGGTGGTCGCCGTGGTGCACTCTGGTGCTTGCTGTGGTACAACTCAGTGGCTCGCTCGAGCACGGGTTTCATCGCCTCAGTGATTCTGTAGTGTGTTTCATTTTTGTTTTGCGGTTCCCTGGTCATGCAGCTCGATGGCATGCCAGGTGCAGCTTAGTTGAGCTGTTCCCTGCTCCCGTGCAGTTCAAGCGAGAAGAGGAGGACGATATATGTTCCCTGCCCCCGTTCAGTTCACGTGATGCGTTCGTGCGGTGTGGAGCACATGTGCATGTAGTCCATCGGTCATGCGTGCAGTACAGGTCCCACAGCAGGGTTTTGTTTTGTTATAAAATTCAGAGAGGTTTTGGGTGTTGTTGATGCAGTGCGGCGGGCCTGTTTGCACAGTCCAGCACTCTTCTTGGGGATGTCCTTCTAGTGAACCTTTTTTTCCCAAAAATTAATGCAGTACATTATCATCGACTATGCAGTTGAGACATGTTTGTAAAAAAATTATGAGGTTCACTAGCCGCGACCATTCAGTTCGGACATGTTTGTAAAAGTTAAGTTAAGTAAACTACAATTTTTTTGCAGCTCCCATCAATTCATAAAGTGGTTCACTTGCCCTTGTCTATGCGGTCCACTCTTGTTCATAAAAAGAGAAAAAAAAGAAAAACTCGTATGAGAAAAATTACGTCCGACAAAAGAAATTATGCAGCTCGCTTGCCCGTTCGATGTAGTGCAGTTTTCATTCGGAAGTAGTGGGGTCGGCCGTATGATGTTGTTCATCCCGTAAGTGCAAAAAGTTTGTTACGGAAGCGACAAAAAGTAATGCGGTTCACTTCTTGATAGTGTTGTGGTTCATTTACACCCGATGTGAAGTGCACTCTACTTTCTCGTCTTGAAAAAAATTATGTTTGAATAAAAGAAACCATGCAGTTCTTTTACACGTTTGATGCAGTGTGGTTTTTCGTTCGATGCAGTGCGGTTTTGAGTCAGATGAAGTACCCACGTCGATTTTGGTGTCACGAAAAACAGAGTGTCCGCATTTGGGTAAATTCGAAATTGCTCTTAAACAGTAAGGAATTAGAGAGAGTGTTCTACATGAAAAAGTTGTGCCTCGTCGATATCTTTTCGATGGTGTATCATTTGAATTATTCCGACCAGCGTTTCGTAAAAATTTCACAAAAAACAGCCGCTGCCTCTCGACGCCAGTCGCACGATTTTCTAAATTAACTAAAAACTGTAAGGAATCTAAAAAACATTTCAACATATGAAAGTTGAGCCTTGTCTGTAGATTTCCAATGGCGTATCATACGTCTCGTTTCGACAAATGGTTAGAAAACTGGAGCAAAAACAGTACCGAAAATTTCAAAAAATTTGAAAAAGAGAATCCCGCGATTTAGTAAATTTGAAACTGCTCTTAAGTCGTAACGAATTATCGAAAATAATATATAAGAAAAAGATGCGCCTCGACGATATCTTTCCAACGATGTATCATTTGCTTCATTCCGATGAGCGGTTTAGAAGAAATCGCAAAAAAACGCTCGCTGTCACTCGTCATGGGACGCACCATTTTCAAAACTGCTCTTAAACCGCAAGGAATCTCGAAAAGTGTTCAACATGGCGAAGTTGCTCCTAATCCATAGCTTTCCAATGGTATATTATATGCCTCGTTCCGATAAACGGTTAAACAACTAGAGCGAAAACAGTACCCAAAAAAAATATGGCGTGCAGTTTTTACGGGAAGTTCACTCGCGTGAGTACTGCAGCACACTTGGTTCAAACAATAACGTGCACTTGCGTTGAGCGTGCAGTGCGGAAGTGTTGTCAGAATAGGTATTCTGCTAATACACACACACACACACACACACACTTATAAGGACATGCTTACATAATCAAATTAAACATCCACTTACATAGGTGGCTACTACAACCATGTCATTTGCACACACCAAAGTAAACTATTACATGCATAATTACATAGGTGGCTACTACACACATGACATTTCCACATACCAACAAAGTAAACTATATATTACATGCATGATTAACTAGCATAAATGATCATCTGATCATCATCTACCTCTTGTGACGCTTGCTCTACTTATGGCTCGATCTGGGCTCATTGATTTTGGTAACGAGGCAGTTCCTCATGTCAACGATCCGCCTATGCATCTCGTAGCATGTGTACATGCTCTTGGCTGCGAACCTGAGGTGAGGTTCATCCAGTTGCCACATCCAGGCCTGTGCCAGGATAGGGTACTTGTTCTCTGGGCATCCCGCTTCATCTTTTCGTAGTAGGGGTCGATGATGGCCGAGGCGAGTTCGACTAGGGAGTCCTTCTTGGTGCTGCCCCAGACCCTAGAGTGGTCAAGGATTTCAACAAGGTTCTTGCAGGCCAAGCCCGTAACACGAAGCGCGTTTACATCGTTGGTGGTTTCCACCGTGGCGAACTTGTAGTCGGTGATGTTGACAAACCTGTTGAAACGGTCGCAAGGCTCTATGGCCATGCAGTAGTGGTAGATGAGGACATGATGGCCCACACACAACTGGGCAACGACAACCTTTTGATCTATGCCGGGACGACTAGTGGTGTACTCGAGGTCAATGCCGACCACCTTGTACTTGTCTCGAGCAAGCAACTGCTCAACGTTGTTGATGTAGTCATCCACCAAGGCCGGGTCGATTGTGTACACCACCGAGAGATCCATCTCCCTCGTGTGGGTCTCCACTCTATGCTCGCCGAACTCCATTGGAGCGCTGCTGGACATCCCCTCTCTATGTGTCATCGTGGGTGTGCTTGTTGATACGTCTCCAACGTATCTATAATTTTTGATTGTTCCATGATATTATATTATTTATTTTGGATGTTTAATGGGCTTTAATATAACTTTTTATATTATTTTTGGGATTAACCTACTAACCAAAGGCCTGGTGCAAATTGGAGTTTTTTTTGCCTATTTCAGTGTTTCGCAGAAAAGGAATATCAAATGGAATCCAAATGGAATGAAACCTTCGGGAGAGTTATTTTTTGGAACAAACGTGATCCAGAAGACTTGGAGTGGACGTCAAGAAAGAAGCAAGGAGGCCATGAGGCAGGAGGGCGCGCCTAGGGGGTCGGCGCGCCCCCCACCCTCGTGGGCCCCTCGCAACTCAACTGACGTACTTCTTCCTCCTATATATACCCATATACCCCAAAAACATCTAGGAGCACCATGAAACCCTATTTCCACCGCCCAACCTTCTGTACCGTGAGATCCCATCTTGGGGCCTTTTCCGGTGCTTTGCCGGAGGGGGAATCAATCACAGAGGGCTTCTACATCAACACCATAGCCTCTCCGATGATGTGTGAGTAGTTTACCATAGACCTTCGGGTCCATAGTAATAAGCTAGATGTCTTCTTCTCTCTCTTTGGATCTCAATACAAAGTTCTCCTTGATTCTCTTGGAGATCTATTCGATGTAATTCTTTTTGCGGTGTGTTTGTCGAGATCCGATGAATTGTGGGTTTATGATCAAGATTATCTATAGCGTAACAACAAATAAGCATTCGAATCAAGCAATACATCAAAGCAGACAACTGAACTATTTGTAATTCGGTAGGATTACACGTTGAGGGCACAAGCCAAGAAAGCAGCCCACTCGCATTACATTTCACATGTACTAAAACACACTGGCTTACCATATGTTGCTGTGAAGCCTAGCTGCTGTTGCAATGTTCTTTGAAGATATCATAAGCATCCCGTGGTTGCAAATCTAGTTGTTGTAGTTTATTCTGCACCATCTATTTAGGTAAAATTAATTTTAATCGCATGCACTGGTCCGAATTGATCATCAATGGTTCATCTAAACTAATGAAAGAAGGGTGTGTGCATACACGACAATACTCCCTCCGATTCTTTTTACTTTGCGTATAACTTTTTCTCACTTTTCTCGTATTAGTCTGCGTGTTGCCGATTCCTAGCGCTGGTTTCCTTTTGTGCCCTGCCCCATCCGCCTCGGCCCTAATTAATTGGCAAATTAGTCTAGAAAAATTAAACCAGTGCCCTCCTTGGTATGCGGGTCAAGAGTTATGGGCAGAGTAAATAGAATCGGAGGGAGTATATTTGCTTCCCTCTATTTTTATGCTTGTTCGAGGTGCCAGCCCCAAAAGAACAAATATTTTGCTTGATGGGGTTGGCAGCTCCATAATTAATAGAAGCATCAAATTAGTCATGCAACTTGGGAAGATCAAGAACACACAAACAAGTAATGAACAGAGGCTCGGAGTAGTGATGTAATAGCTAGGATCAGAAAATGTAGGGTAAAACGAACAAAAAGCAGCGGAACCACATGCTAGTTTGCTGATGTGTAATTAAGCATAGAGAACATTAAGCAGTCTGATGGAACCAACAGGTGGCATCAGAACAAAACTAAAGCATATTAACTATATGTGCACTGGTATGTAATTTAGCACATGTAACATGTTCACTGCCAGAAGTATGGCCCTACAGGTGCAAGTAGAATAACGCGTCTCATGAAAAACTGAATGATGCCCTGAAGAAATTCAAAGGTGCGGTGCTTATGCTAGGAAAGTGAATGTAGGCACCGGCCGTTGGATAATAGTACCAGATTCTCGGCGGCGTATGGGTATCGTTGTCACACTTGATAGCTAAGGATCGTCGATGGTGCTCATGTTGCGGTTGAGTTTGGGCTGGCTGTCACCGTCGTTGAAGCGGCTCCGGTGCTATGGTTGTGGTGCCTGTCGACATACAAGAAAGCTCATCTGTGGTAAGTGAGCAGTTGCACGATAAAGAGAAAAACCAAAGGAGTACAAATCAAAATAACCTGATGAGGCTGCCGTGTCGGTAAAGCAAGGCCGGTGGAGTTGAATATGGCGTCCGTGGAGCGGGACCGGTGCAGTGGACGAAGGCTTCGGCGGGCGCATTGTACAGCGCATTCGGTGAGGCGGATCTGTTGTGGCGGACGAGGGATTGTATGAAGGGCCAGCGAAGGGGCGGACGAGGGAGTCAGTGAAGGGCCTACGTTGTGGTGGATGAGAGCACCGGTTAAGCAGATCCGGTGCGGTGGACCATGATGGCGGTCAAGGAGATCTAGAGCGGTGGACAAGCCAGTCGCTGAAGTGGCTCCGGTGAAGTGGCGAGTTGGCAATTGGGGGTTCCAAGGTGCGGAAGGTAGATCCGGCGGGGTGTGAGGTCCACCGCTGCGGCGGAGGACTAGATTCGGTGGCTTGCCGTGGTTGGGGGGTCGGGGAGGGTAAGGGGAGGGGCTCTGGGGAAGAATGTTGGGGGCAAAGAGGGGAAAACAATGGAGTTATCAAAGCAGCCCTTTTCCGTTCATGTGGCAGGTGTAAAACAAGAATATCGCAGGGCTAAACTTTCGGGCACGTGATATTTCGATGTGAGCGGGAAGTTTGAAAGCTTTTGGCACCTAAAATTATAAGTATTCTTCTCTCGTACGGCCGACTATGATATCATGGCCGACAATTTGTTTGTTTTGCACGCAAAAAAATGTGCAAGTTCTGGAAATCAATGTCTCCAACTCGAAACTTAGATTGTCCATTCAATTCAAATATGTATCATTGAGCTACTACAAGCAAATACCATCATACGGTCCAATTCAAATGAAATTCCAAATGTGTTTATCCTAAATATGATGACAAAAGCAAAAATGTGTATGTGTATGAATAAAGTGGATGATTATAAAGTTTGAACATGCCCGTATGTGTATATCTCTAGGTTTGATATATGAATTTGAAATCACGAAATCTCGGCTTAAAAAATGTACCTCCGTTTAAATGAATTAGAAAAGCTAATGATGGAGTCGAATTCCAAAATTCCAATCTTAGGTTTGTAATTCTGGTACATCAAGGTATATCACGCATGTTCAAAAGTATCGTTATCTCATAGTACAAACTGTGAAACAAATTGATCAACCATGAGTGCACAATATCTCAATTATGCTAAAGTCCGTCAAATATAGACACCTCACTCTTTATCTGAAGTCACCCCCCACCACACACACACACACACAGAAGTCATTCTCTCCCCCAAACACCAACACACGAGCACATTAACACCCCTCTCTCTTGTAAAGTCCGGACCCCAACATAGGTCTCTATAGTCTCTCGGGCATGCACACATCTCTTCCCTCACTCTCTAGGTCTCCCACTATCTCTCTTACCCAAGCACACGCACTATGTAGAGTGTATATTTCCCATACACACAAACGTCGCCCCCAAACGTCTATCTCCCTAGTTATGTGGTTCTTGCGCACTCACCTCACACACCACCCCCACTGCAAACAAGCACACTTTGTCTCCTTGTGCACCACTCTCCTCTTTCTATCTCTCTCACATGCGGACCCGCCCCAGCTCCTTCCCTATGTAGATATATGTCGTGACTCTTTGCATAGCTCCCTAATGTATAATCGTTCTTGATTTCGCACATTGTTCTCTACACCATCTATTCCAGCTCTCTCATGAAGTCCCTATCACACACACAATGACTTGATTCCCTTGCGTCTCTATTCATAGGCCAATTTCGGACAACATCAACATTGTCTCCCTATCTATACGCCATTTATGGACACAAACGACCCCTCTCGCCCCCTCTCTTCCTCTCTCTCTCTCTCTCTCTCTCTCTCTCTCTCTGGCGCTAGCTCTCTCTCTTTCTCTCGCTCTCACACCCCTCTCCCCCACAAACACTCGATGTCTCTTCCAAATAGTAGGTTTACATCATCAGTGTTCTCTCTACTCCACATACACTCGCTCCCTCTCACACACAAACGCGTGCACAAACACACACAGACACGCACAAACACCCATTTACCTGGATCCTCATCTCTCCTCATGTCTGCATGTGTATCCCACACACTCACTCTCTAATTATGTATATGTGTGGCCACGTTACACAACACAAAGCCCCATGTACATGTCTCTCTCTATCCTCCACACACATAGACACAAAGAATCTGTTATCATTGCCTCAGTCTCTAACATATCACACACGCACACACACTCTCTCTCTCTCTCTCTCAAACACGCTGAACAAGGGTTTCCCCGTGAATAACTTACCGTCTATTCATGAACAGTCGTGGCAGTATGGCGAACACGAGACGTGAAAAAGAATAAATCTACACGTGCTTAGACCACCTAGTATGACTACTAGGACTAGAGCAAGCCAAAAAGCGCGCAGCCGTCACCCCCTCCTCGTCGGCGACGGGAAAATCTTCGTTTTACACAGTCGAGAAGTCATTGTGCTAAGGGCCCACATGCCGAGGCATTGAATAGAATGTAGATGCTAGTTTAGGGAAGCAAGTATCAATAATACGTCTGTATCTCCATACTTATATTTCTTCTCTTATAAAAAACCGAGTTGGTGATGGTGGTACGTGTGCCATCTTGCAATATAGACCGTCCGATCTATATCTGACGGATGGAAATTAAACTAAAAGATACCCGCACCCCTCTCCACATTTGCAGACAAGGCCTTCCCTCGTTCATCCTTATCTCCAACAAACCTCATTGTTGAGCAATTAAGAAAGGAAGCCTCTCGAACAAACTGGCCTGGTGGCCGCTGCCGGCGTCGTCAATCCCCATGCCTCCGCTCAGTTCGACCACCAACCACCACCACACCCCACTCCTCTTCACCTTATCTCATATTTCTCGAGATATCATTAGTTTTTACACATGGGATTACTCCCGCAAGGGTCAATCACAACAAGTGTTTTATAAAAAAATGCACCTTGATGTTCCGTGCAATGCACGGATCTTGCTAGTACTCCTACACAAGACTAAGTTGGTGATGCTGGTGTGTCTGCCATCCGTCATTTCTGACCATTAGATCTACATCTAACGATTGTGAGGTAAGTTGTTGCCTTTTCTCACCAACATCCCACTTGTCTACCAATTTGCAGAAAAACTCATAATTAGTATCTTAAAACCAACCACATCCCTCCCTGACCTCATCAAAACAGCCCAAGGAATATATTCTAATTGAAACATAATATATCTCTAGTGACATATGTATATCAAAATTAGAGTGTTTTGTACCAAGTTTGTGAATAAGTATTATTCTAATTATGATTCGTTGCAACGGACATGAACATTGCTAGTATTTCCAACCATGCATTTCTTTTCCTAGTATTCCATAGTTTCGAGTTTTCCATCAAGATATTAGTCACTCATGGTTGATATTTACTTTCAATCATGTACACATATGCACTATGTAACTAGCCTTGCTTATTGGCTTCCAAAGCTTAACTTTCACTCCTACTTACAATATGTAGAGTATTTAACAAAAAACTACCACTTTCAACCAGCCCTATGAGGAATCTATTGTACAAAAAATAGCAAAAACATACCCAAAATTTCTTAATCCACGCCATAAACTACCTAGTACTCCTACCGATTAGGTTTGTTTAAACCCATTTATGACAGGGTTGGCACACATGTTCGTGCTGATGAGGCAGCTTAAACCAACACATTTTGTTTGACCGTTGACACGAGGGACTCACATCTGACCTTCTATCCTGTTATTCCCCCTCAAATCATTATTTTTCCTGAACATTACTTCAAACAGTACTGATGTGTGTTCGTTGGTGGCACCGATGATGAGCGAGTTGGCCGCCGCTCCGCCGGACGGGCCGGACGCCGCACTGGCCTCCGCACGGGTTGGCAGGCTGGCCCGAGCGTGACTCACGAGCGAGCAAGCCGCCGCACTGGCCTTCGCTCGAGCCAGATGGCTAGCCTTAGCGCGGCGCACACGAGCAAGCCGCCGCGCTGCCTTGCCAATCTAGCTAGCAAACCTTGCAGACAAGCAGCTGGACGGAGCTATCTTGGCTAGCTAGCGGCCGCGAGCGCCGGACGGAGCTGGCATCCGGGCTGCCGCAACATGGGCTCCGCACCATCGGCAGTTTTGACCTCGCCTTCTACCGGCAGCGGTAGCTGCGTCCCATGGCTGAGGATGACTAGGTGGACGGGCCGGAGGTAGGAGGTCACTCGAGGATTTTTGTTGGTAAGAGCATGTACAATGGTTGATAAGGTAGTCTTATCTTAAGTCTGCCACGTATGCAAGTGGTAGTAGTTTCTTGGCATTTTAGTGGTTTCTTGCATTATTAGAGCAAGTACAATAGAACTGAGTTAGCGGGCTATAAGAAATAAACTACTACTACATGTTGGCTATAAGATGGGCTGTAGATGACATGGCACTAGCTTATAGCCAGCAGCTGGCTATACTATTAACCATGCTCTTAGGGTTTTCTTGTAAGGAACAATGTACGTACTACTAGAGACAAAAGGCGATTCTAAGTTGTGTTGTACTCCAACGAGTACTACTAGTGGTCGCGGGAGTGTATACCTCGTTTGGTGGGTTCGATCCCGACCGAACGCACGGCGGCCTTTTAAAAAAAATAGTACTACTACTACACTTCGCTGCGAGCCAATATTTTACACGGGTAGTTTGAGTTTTGAAGTCAAACAGACATGCGGCCCCACAATCTGCGTGCACTGGACAGCCTAGCCACGTGAACGGGTTTTCCTTGCCAGCATCCCGTGGCTCGCGTGCTCGCCCTAGCCGCACCTCGCTTGCAGCTTCCAGCTAGTAGCATATTTAAACTAGCGCCTCCCAATTAAGCCCGAGGAGCCGGAAAAGCCTGGCGGGGCATTGGGAACTATGCAATATGGCTCTGTACGTAAAGTGCTCTACTACTACTCTGTAGCTTGTGGCATTGCATGCATGGACTTCACTCCATTATCGGCTCTACTATAAAAGAAATTCCTCTTGCCGTGTTTTTTTAAACGGAGGCAAAAGCTTTGCTTCATCTCATTCATAAAGAAGGAACTACTAACAAAGTTCGACGAGATCCATTACACCTCCACAAATGGAAGCGAAAAGCCTAGTCTCGCTGTATCAAATAACTCAAATGTTCTGCCCCCGCAGTAACCGTCGCTGATAAACAGGCTGCTAGTGTGTGCGTGAGAGGAGCGGCTGAGTAGGCTAGCTACATGAGAGGAGCGGCTGAATAGATCACCGAGAGTACCCACTAGGCCACTACGCAGGTGTACTTCCCCTGCATTGATAGTACAACGATGGTTCTAGAGAACGGTAGTACCCTACACTTCCAACTGTAGCTCTTTGGCCCTGAGATTCAAGAGTTCAAAACTGGTGCACTATACTGGACTAGACTAGAAGTACAGTACATCGCACTACTAGTTGAGAAAAGTAGTACTAGTACTGCTACAGTACAAGTACGTACTCCTCCGTCACATAATGTAAGACGTTTTTTGACACTAGTTGGCGTGTACAAAAAGTGGCAAAAACATACCAAAAATTTCTTAATCCACGCCAAAAACTACTACCTAGTGCTATTATTTACAGTATAATGCAATCCCATAACGTTCCATAATCCCTTTCTTTCAAAAAAATCACTTCTGGAGAGAAGATTGCTATCTCCACGCGAGCTTCTCATAGGCCAGCGCCACCACATGCAGTCATGCACTGGTAGAAAAAGGGCCTATAGCCCCGGTTCGTAAGGGCCTTTAGTCCCGGTTCCGGAACCGGGACTAAATTGTCGGTACTAATACCTCCCCCCTTTAGTCCCGGTTCAATCCAGAACTGGCACTAAAGGCCCTCCACGTGGGCAGTGCGCAGAGCCCAGTCAGGAGACCCTTTGGTCCCGGTTGGTGGCACCAACCGGGACCAATAGGCATCCATGCGTCAGCACTTCTGTGGCTGGGGTTTTTGTTTTTTTTGAAGGGGGGGGGTTGGGGGTTTTGGGGGGTTAATTTAGGTGTTTCATATATTGTGTTAGCTAGCTATAATTAATAGAGAGAAGTGTCCTCTGTTATGTCCGTGCTTGGTCGACGCTACGTACTATACATACGTATAGAGAGGACTAGACACGCTAGCTAGCTAGTAAGCAAACGAAGGAAACAGAAGATCGTCATGAACATATATGCATACAGAGAGAAGTGATATCGACCACCTCTCCTTCTCCGAGAGATTGGTCGAACAACAAGTTCTCGTATATCTATCTGACACTACCGGCTACATATATACAATAATTATCTCTTACAAATATAATCATACGGACTCAGGGTCCACATAGAATTCTCCGTCTTCAGGGATCACGTGGTCAAGAAAGAATGCCGCCAATTCCTCTTGAATTGCTCGCATGCGAGCTGGTGCTAGGAGTTCATCCCACTTCCGAAACATCTAATTTGAAGAAGGGGGTCAATACATATATATATATATATATATATATAAATGAATGAAACTCAACACAAATGATGGTAATAAAATAAAATTGTGAATGTTGTTATTTACGTACTTCATATTGTTCGTTAGAGTACCCGCCCCGCTCATAGGTCGTGTGGCGGATGGACTCGCAGATGTAGTATCCACAGAAATCATTCCCTTGTTCCTGCCACAACCACTTTACAAGAAATAGAGGTCAATCAAACTGATAAGCAAGAATGCTAAATGGTATTTATGAAACTAGCGCTTGAATCACTAGGAGATGCACGGAACATGCTACTATAGTACTTACTTTCGGGTGTCTAAATTCCAGCTCCTTCGGCAGTCCCGGAACTGTTTTGGTGAATTTTCTCCAAACCCTGCCGGACAAAGAAAACAATTACTTGATATCAGGAAATGAACAAAGTTGCTGATATGGTGGATAATGATCGATTTAACTTACTTATTGAGGATTTCAGTCATGTCCGCATACTCCTTGGGATCTTTTCGTTTAGAGTCCAAGACGGGTACTACTCCCTGCTCAAGCTTAATCTCTAGGAGAATATAGTGGAAACTGCACACACATGCATAACTCATGAATTACATTACTATAACCTTGACTAATATATAAGGGAAACCGAATACGCATAAGACAATAACACTCACCTGAAGTTGTAAGGAAAGAGTATTATATCTTTGTTTTGATTTATTACGAACGATCGTAGCAAGTTGGCCTCGGTAGCTGCGGCATGAAGTTTAACCTGAGTTGCATCTATGAGATGTGTGTTAATGAACCCAATATCACCGACTTGTCTTTTCTTCAATTCGCGATCTTCAATCTGCATAATATAGTGAGGATGATTATAAATACATGCAATGAAAGAGCTAAGCTATATAGAGAAACTTAATGACAGAAGTAGTACTACTTACAGACAGTAGCAGGCGACCGTTGTTTTATCGAGGGCCAATTGATTGAAAAACTGATAGAACTCCTCAAATGGAACAGGCAACAGATCAATTCCAACGAGGTCATGCTCCTTTTTAACTTTCACATACAAAGTACTCCTCCCCCCAGAGTCTCTGCAGATTTTCAAGTACCAATCATGCAATCTTCGCATCATCGTTGATAGAGATCTTTCATCTTTGATGAGAGGCTTCCCGTACTCATATCTTTGTATCTGCACCTCCATGGGTTCATAATGTACTTCGTCGGGCAGGTAATCTGCAAGATTGCTATAACCGGGCACCATCCTCGGATCATTATCACGTTCTGGCTAGGCACCTTGAGCGGGGGGCACGATTGCTTCGCTTGTTCGCCGAGTTGGGCAATTTGTTTCCCAGCTCGTCGTTCTTTCAGCCTTTGATCACTGACAGTACTTCCCGACCGCTCCGCTTCAGCAAATTCCTTTCCAATAATGCGGTCATAGTTTCCTTTCGGCGGATCAGACTTCGGTGGTTTTGTCAGGGCAGCCAGAGTGCGCTTCACTTTCACCCGATCTACCTTCTCCTTCGGAGGTGGATGTTTCTTTGCTTTCACCCCTTCAAAGAAGTTCCTCACTTCTTCTCGCGCGATCTCGGCGTTCTCCTCGAGGGTCCTCTCATATGGTAACTTCTTTGGAGTCTTCAGAGAAGGACCCAATCTGTATGTCCTCCCGCCTCTGGTTGTACTGCTAGACGCCGACTGAGTAGACGGAGTGGTTATATTCTTTACTTGCTTAAGAGGCGGAGGAGAAGGACTACGATGCGCCGGAGCAGCTGGAGCGGCGGCAGGTCTCTTCCGCCCTTGCTGACGAGGCGGAGAAGGAGGAGGCTGGCTGCTCGGGCGCGTCGGCGCAGGCGGAGAAGGAGGCGGAGTGCCGCCACGCGCCGGAGAAGGAGCCGGCCGAGGGCCCTGATCGTCACTCGCCGGAGGAGGAGGCGGTGGAGGCGGAGTGCCCTGACTCGCCGGAGGAGGAGGAGGAGGCGGTGGCGTCCAGTTCGGAAGGTTGATGAGCTCCTTCCGCCATAGGCATGGAGTCTTCAGAGCAGACCCCAGCCGAGTCTCCCCTTCACCGGTAGGGTGGTCAAGCTGGAGGTCCTCAAATCCCTCCGTTATCTCATCCACCATCACCCTAGCATATCCTTCTGGAATCGGCCGGCAGTGAAAAGTTGCACCGGGTTCAGTAGGATAAACAGAGCCAACAGCCGCCTTGACCTTCAAATTCATCCATTGCGTCATAAGGTGGCAATTTGAGACTCCGTTATAGCATCCACGGGATAGCTGGCAGGAGCCGTCAAGGCATGCTCCAGCTGAAGCAGCTCAGTGGAAGCCATGCTGCTTCTGCGCTGAGATGGCGGGCTAGCTTCGGGGGAGGCTTCGGCAGTACGTTTGCTGTGATTTGCTTCTCGTTCCTCTATCGCCTCTACCCTTGCTTGCAGCGCCTGTATTTGGGTCTGCTGCACTTTTTTCCTCCTCTCATGGGATTTGTAACCGCCTGCGTCCGGAAACCCAACCTTCCATGGAATGGAGCCTGGCGTGCCTCGTGTCCGTCCAGGGTGCTCAGGATTCCCGAGGGCCATTGTGAGCTCATCGTTCTCCAGAACGTCCCTTCCTGCGCTGCTTCGATATACTGCTTAAGCTTACTGACTGGTATGTCCATTTGATCGTTCGTCCAAATGCACTTCCCTGTTACAGGGTCCAGTGTTCCGCCAGCCCCGAAGAACCAAGTCCGGCAACGGTCTGGCTAGTTAATTGTCTCTGGTTCAATCCCTTTATGAACCAGATCATTCTCAGTCTTGGACCACTTAGGCCGGGCTACGAGGTAGCCACCTGACCCCGTGCGATGGTGAAGCTTCTTCTTCGCAGCATTTTGCTTGCTTATCGCCGACATCTTCTTACTCTTTTCTGATGTCTTGTGGGCCACAAATGCGGGCCAATGATCTCTGATCTTCTCATATCTGCCCTTGAATTCTGGTGTCTCATTATTTTCGACAAACTTATTCAGCTCTTTCTTCCACCTCCTGAATAGTTCTGCCATCCTCTTCAGAGCAAAAGACTTGATTAATTTCTCTTTAACTGGGTTCTCTGGATTATCCTCAGGCGGTAGGGTGAAATTAGACTTTAGCTCAGTCCAAAGATCATTTTTCTGCATATCATTGACATAAGAGACATCAGGATCTTCTGTAGCCGGCTTAAACCATTGCTGGATGCTTATCGGGATCTTGTCCCTAACCAGAACCCCGCGCTGAGCAACAAATGCGCTCTTTGTCCGGAGGGGTTCAATAGGTTGGCCGTCGGGCGCGATTGCTATGATCTCAAACTTTTCATCCGAGCTCAACTTTTTCTTCGGGCCTCGTCTGTTTACCGAAGTTGTGCTCGATTCAGAGGGCTAGAAAAAAGAACAAAGACTTAATTAATATGTGTACATACTAAAACAATGAATGGATCAATCAGCTAGTCAGCATAGGCTTAACTAATATATATACCTGGCCGGACTCGGTTCGGTCACCGGAGCCGTCATCACGGTCTCCTTCTTGCACCAACATTGGGTCACCGGAGCCGTCCTCATGTTCTTCTTCTTGCACCGGCATTAGGTCACTGTAGCCAGCTTGTTCACCCTCTCCTTCCAAACCATCGGTTTCGTTGAGAAACAACGAGATGGCATCACTTCCTTCTGCGATTATGTCCCTCAACAACGCTTCTTTTGTTGCTTCGTCTAGGGCGTTGTCCATAGTTTCTACAAATATTTACAACATGGAAATTATTATTCAAACATGACAGATGGATATATTAGTGCCAAACGTAGAACTAGCTACCTAATCATAGTAAGCTATCGGGAGGGGGTATATATCGACAACGACGACACTACATCTATGTCCCTCGATGACCCTCGTTCCCGATAAAAAAAGAGGAAGAAGAAGAAAAAAAGAGGAGAAGAAAGAATAGAGGAGAAGATCTCTTCTCTACTTCCGGCTAATAATAATAATAATAAGAAGAAGAAGAAGAAGAAGAAAATAATAAAAGAAGAAAAAAAGAGGAGAAGAAGAAAGGAATAGTGGAGAAGAAGAGAAAATAGAATATATTCTATTTTCTCTTCTTCTCCACTATTACTTTCTTCTTCTCCTCTTCTTTTTCTTCTTTTTTCTTCTTCTTATTTATTTCTCCTCTTCTTTTCGGTAGAGGAAACCCTAAATAGCTAGCAAGTATCATGGGTGTGAGATACATGTGGCCTTCGGTGTCGGACACTACATCCACGTCCCACAAGTGACGTGGGCGTCGAAGCCCGCGCCACTTGTGGGATGTGGGTGTAGTGTCCGACACCGACGGTACATGTATCTCACACCGACGATACTTTCTATTTAGGGTTTCTCCTCTACCACTCCTCGACCTCTCGACGACCCTCGTTCCCGATAAAATAAAGAGGAAGAAGAAGAAGAAAAAAGAAGAGAAGAAAGAATAGAGGAGAAGACTTCCTCTTCTTCCTCTCCTCTTCTTCTCCCTCTTCTTCCCCTTCTTCCTCGCCTCTCTCATGAATGTCTAGCGTTCTCGACCCCCCCCCCCATGTGTCGAAGAAAAAAAAGAAGAAAAAAAAGAGGAGAAGAAGAAAGGAATAGAGGAGAAAAGAGAAAATAGAATATATTCTATTTTCTCTTCTTCTCCACTATTCCTTTCTTCTTCTCCTCTTCTTTTTCTTCTTTTTTCTTCTTCTTATTTATTTCTGCTCTTCTTTTCGGTAGAGGAAACCCTAAATAGCTAGCAAGTATCATGGGTGTGAGATACATGTGGCCTTCGGTGTCGGACACTACATCCACGTCCCACAAGTGACGTGGGCGTCGAAGCCCGCGCCACTTGTGGGATGTGGGTGTAGTGTCCGACACCGACGGTACATGTATCTCACACCGACGATACTTTCTATTTAGGGTTTCTCCTCTACCGCTCCTCGACCTCTCGACGACCCTCGTTCCCGATAAAATAAAGAGGAAGAAGAACAAGAAAAAAGAAGAGAAGAAAGAATAGAGGAGAAGACTTCGTCTTCTTCCTCTCCTCTTCTTCTCCCTTTTCTTCCCCTTCTTCCTCGCCTCTCTCATGAATGTCCGGCGTTCTCGACCCCCCCCCACATGTCGAAGAAAAAAAAGAAGAAAAAAAAGAGGAGAAGAAGAAAGGAATAGAGGAGAAAAGAGAAAATAAAATATATTCTATTTTCTCTTCTTCTCCACTATTCCTTTCTTCTTCTCCTCTTCTTTTTCTTCTTTTTTCTTCTTCTTATTTATTTCTCCTCTTCTTTTCGGTAGAGGAAACCCTAAATAGCTAGCAAGTATCGTTGGTGTGAGATACATGTGGCCTTCGGTGTCGGACACTACATCCATGTCCCACAAGTGACGTGGGCGTCGAAGCCCGCGCCACTTGTGGGATGTGGGTGTAGTGTTCGACACCGACGGTACATGTATCTCACACCGACGATACTTTCTATTTAGGGTTTCTCCTCTACCGCTCCTCGACCTCTCAACGACCCTCGTTCCCGATAAAATAAAGAGGAAGAAGAAGAAGAAAAAAGAAGAGAAGAAAGAATAGAGGAGAAGACTTCGTCTTCTTCCTCTCCTCTTCTTCTCCCTCTTCTTCCCCTTCTTCCTCGCC
>NC_041388.1:142291971-142292590 GCF_002162155.2 Triticum dicoccoides | reverse complement strand
AAAAAAGAGGAGAAGAAGAAAGGAATAGAGGAGAAAAGAGAAAATAGAATATATATTCTATTTTTCTCTTCTTCTCCTCTATTCCTTTCTTCTTCTCCTCTTCTTTTTCTTCTTTTTTCTTCTTCTTATTTATTTCTCCTCTTCTTTTCGGTAGAGGAAAGAATAGAGGAGAAGATTTCCTCTTCTTCCTCTCCTCTTCTTCTCCCTCTTCTTCCCCTTCTTCCTCGCCATGAATACATATACATGTACAGTATATATGAACAAAAAAAATATATCAATACATCCATCAATATCATTCCATACATACATATACATCTACATTATATATGAACAAAAAATATCAAAATTCATCATACATACATGTACAGTATATACGAACAAAAATTATAAACTTTCTCCCCAACTCATACATACATACATACATACATACATCTACATCATATCAATATTTTGCAAATTATGGAGCAGGGAAGGAAGGAAGGGGGGAGGATGGGGCGGTAGCTACCTCTCCCGGAGGGATCGGGGAGGAGACGCGGGCGGCCGGCGTCGGGGGCGACGGCGACGAGGACGGGCTCGGGGTCGGCGAGGGCGAGGGCGACGGCGGGGCGCGCTCGGCGGC
>NC_041388.1:142271736-142291769 GCF_002162155.2 Triticum dicoccoides | reverse complement strand
ATGGGCTCGGCGGCGCAGGGGGTGCTCGGGGGCGATGGACGGGCGGCCGGCGACGATGGCGAGGCAGGGCGCGCTCGGGGGCGGGGCAGGGGCAACGGCGGCAACGACGAGGCGAGCAGAGGGGCAGCCTGGCGGCGACGTCGGGGTGGGATCGAAGAAACTGAACCAAAATTTTCACAAGTGTGGCTTATATAGACGGAGCATTGGTCCCGGTTGGTGGCACAAACCGGGACTAATGCCTCCTTTAGTCCCGGTTGGTGCCACGAACCGGGACCAAAGGGCAATTTTCAGCAGCCCAAAGGGCGGGAAGCGGCGGCCTTTGGTCCCGGTTGGTGGAACCAACCGGGACTAAAGGGGGGCATTGGTCACGGTTGGTGCCACGAACCGGGACCAATGCCCCCTTTAGTCCCGGTTGGTGCCACCAACCGGGACCAATGGCCTTCGCTGCCCCGAGCCCAAAAGTTTAGTCCCACATCGCTAGCTGAAGGGCGCCGGCACTGGTTTATAAGCGCTGGTGTGCCCACCCATTCGAGCTCCTCTCCAATGCAGGCTTTCGGGCCTAAACTTGCTACTGCCTGTGGGTCTATTGGGCCTTCTGCGGGCCTGAATCCTGGCCCATGTAGGGTTTCTAGTCGTATTCAGGCCGTGGAGGCCCAGTAGGAGGCATTTTTTTGGTTTTTTCTTTTTTATTTCTATATTTTTTTGGTTTTTTATTTTTTTATTTCTACTTAAAACTAAATACTTACAGTTTTTTAGTGATTTCTTTTTGCTTTTAGGTCACAAAAATTATAAACTTTCTGTTAGTGCCATTAGTTTTAAATTTTAAATAGCTTAAATTTGAATTTTTAAAAATTTGTGTGAATCACTAGTTTATGAATAACTTTACTATAAAAATAGATTTTTTTTCTATTTATTTTTTATTTCTACTTACATCTAAATACTTACAGTTTTTTAGTGATTTCTTTTTGCTTTTAGGTCACAAAAATTATAAACTTTCTATTAGTGCCATTAGTTTTAAATTTTAAATAGTTTAAATTTGAATTTTTAAAAATTTGTGTGAATCACTAGTTTATCAATAACTTTACTATAAAAATAGATTTTTTTTTCTATTTATTTTTTATTTCTACTTACAACTAAATACTTGCAGTTTTTTAGTGATTTCTTTTTGCTTTTAGGTCACAAAAATTATAAACTTTCTGTTAGTGCCATTAGTTTTAAATTTTAAATAGTTTAAATTTGAATTTTTTAAAATTTGTGTGAATCACTAGTTTATGAATAACTTTACTATAAAATTAGAAATTTTTTCTTCTTTGCTATTTATTTTTTATTTATACTTACAATTAAATACTTATAGTTTGATTTTAGGTCACAAAAATTATATTCTTTTTGCTATTGAAGAATATTATAGTTTTATTTTAGTTGATCATAACATAATATTTTAATTGATTGTTTTTATTTTCATAAAAGTTTTGTAGTTTATTCTGTTTGCTATTAATTCACTCTTTGAGCTAAATGACTCTGAAATTGGAAAGCATTTCAAAATGAACTCTGAAAAGGTTGAAAGTTGGCATGGTATCATCATTTCACCCACATAGCATGTTCCAAAAAGTAGAGAGGGTTACGACAAAAACTTGATGCACTTCGTGTACAAAATGGACAATCACTTTCGAAGTATCAAAGTTTCAAACCATAAGACATGAAAACATTTCAAATGAACTCTGAAAAAGTTGAAAGTTGGGATGGTATCATAATTTCACCCACATAGCATGTGCATGTACAAAACGGACAATGGTAGCATGTTCGTCTGTTACAAATTTGGCATGGTATCATCATAATAGTTGCGGGAGAAAGTATTCACTTTTTCTTCGCTTGTGTCATTTGCTTATTGCGCCGTAACCATGGATAATCTTCATTATTTATCAGGATGCTTGGGTCAGCCTTGACATTGAAGGGAGGAATTTCATGAAACTTTTCATAATCTTCAGACATGTCTGTCTTGCCGTCCACTCCCAGGATGTCCCTTTTTCCTGAGAGAACTATGTGGCGCTTTGGCTCATCGTATGATGTATTCGCTTCCTTATCTTTTCTTTTTCTCGGTTTGGTAGACATGTCCTTCACATAGATAACATGTGCCACATCATTGGCTAGGACGAACGGTTCGTCAGTGTACCCAAGATTTTTCAGATCCACTGTTGTCATTCCGTACTGTGGGTCTACCTGTACCCCGCCGCCTAACAGATTGACCCATTTGCACTTAAACAAAGGGACCTTAAAATTAGGTCCGTAGTCAAGTTCCCATATGTCCACTATGTAACCATAATATGTGTCCTTTCCGCTCTCGGTTGCTGCATCAAAGCGGACACCGCTGTTTTGGTTGGTGCTCTTTTGATCTTGGGCGATCGTGTAAAATGTATTCCCATTTATCTCGTATCCTTTGTAAGTCAATACAGTCAAAGATGGTCCCCTGGACAACAAGTACAACTCATCACAAACAGTGTTGTCACCTCTGAGACGTGTTTCCAACCAACTGCTGAAAGTCCTGATGTGTTCACATGTAATCCAGTCGTCGCACTGCTCCGGGTGTTTGGAGCGCAGACTGTTCTTGTGTTCATCAACATACGGGGTCACCAACGTAGAGTTCTGTAGAACTATGTAGTGTGCTTGAGACCAAGAATATCCGTCCCTGCATATTATTGAGTCTCTTCCAAGAGTGCCTTTTCTAGTCAGTCTCCCCTCATACCGTGATTTAGGGAGACCTATCTTGTTAAGGCCAGGAATGAAGTCAACACAAAACCCGATAACATCCTCTGTTTGATGGCCCATGGAGATGCTTCCTTCTGGCCTAGCACGGTTACGGACATATTTCTTTAGGACTCCCATGAACCTCTCAAAGGGGAACATATTGTGTAGAAATACGGGCCCCAGGATGACAATCTCGTCGACTAGATGAACTAGGACGTGCGTCATGATATTGAAGAAGGATGGTGGGAACACCAGCTCGAAACTGACAAGACAATGCGCCACATCACTCGTTAGCCTTGGTACGATTTATGGATCGATCACCTTCTGAGAGATTGCATTGAGGAATGCACATAGCTTCACAATGGCTAATCGGACGTTTTTCGGTAGAAGCCCCCTCAATGCAACCGGAAGCAGTTGCGTCATAATCACGTGGCAGTCATGAGACTTTAGGTTCTGAAACTTTTTCTCTGGCATATTTATTATTCCCTTTATATTCGACGAGAAGCCAGTCATGACCTTCATACTGAGCAGGCATTCAAAGAAGATTTCTTTCTCTTCTTTCATAAGAGCGTAGCTGGCAGGACCTTTATACTGCTTCGGAGGCATGCCGTCTTTTTCGTGCAAACGTTGCAGGTCCTCTCATGCCTCAGGTGTATCTTTTGTCTTCCCATACACGCCCAAGAAGCCTAGCAGGTTCACGCAAAGGTTCTTCATCACGTGCATCACGTCGATTGAGGAGCGGACCTCTAGGTCTTTCCAGTAGGGTAGGTCCCAAAATATAGATTTCTTCTTCCACATGGGTGCGTTCCCTCAGCGTCATTCGAAACAGCTAGTCCACCGGGACCCTTTCCAAAGATTACGTAGTGTAAATCATTGACCATAGCAAGCAGGTGATCACCGGTGCGCATGGCGGGCTTCTTCCGGTGATCTGCCTCGCCTTTGAAATGCTTGCCTTTCTTTCGACATTGATGGTTGGTCGGAAGAAATCGACGATGGCCCAGGTACACATTCTTCCTACATTTGTCCAGGTATATACTTTTAGTATCATCTAAACAGTGCGTGCATGCGTGGTATCCTTTGTTTGTCTGTCCTGAAAGCTTACTGAGAGCGGGCCAATCGTTGATGGTCACGAACAACAACGCCTTAAGGTTAAATTCCTACTATCTGTGCTCATCCCACGTACGTACACCGTTTCCATTCCACAGCTGTAAAAGTTCTTCAACTAATGGCCTTAGGTACACATCAATTTCGTTGCCAGGTTGCTTAGGGCCTTGGATGAGAACTGGCATCATAATGAACTTCCGCTTCATGCACATCCAAGGAGGAAGGTTATACATACATAGAGTCACGGGCCAGGTGCTGTGATTGCTGCTCTGCTCCCCGAAAGGATTAATGCCATCCGCGCTTAAAGCAAACCATACATTCCTTGGGTCCTTTGCAAACTCATCCCAGTACTTTCTCTCGATTTTTCTCCACTATGACCCGTCAGCGGGTGCTCTCAACTTCCCATCTTTCTTTCGGTTCTCACTGTGCCATCACATCAACTTGGCATGCTCTTCGTTTCTGAACAGACGTTTCAACCGTGGTATTATAGGAGCATACCACATCACCTTCGCAGGAACCCTCTTCCTGAGGGGCTCGCCGTCAACATCACCAGGGTCATCTCGTCTGATCTTATACCGCAATGCACCGCATACCGGGCATGCGTTCAGATCCTTGTATGCACCGCGGTAGAGGATGCAGTCATTAGGGCATGCATGTATCTTCTCCACCTCCAATCCTAGAGGGCATACGACCTTCTTTGCTGCGTATGTACTGTCGGGCAATTCGTTATCCTTTGGAAGCTTCTTCTTCAATATTTTCAGTAGCTTCTCAAATCCTTTGTCAGCCACAGCATTCTCTGCCTTCCACTGCAGCAATTCCAGTACGGTACCGAGCTTTGTGTTGCCATCTTCGCAATTGGGGTGTAACCCTTTTTTGTGATCCTCTAACATGCGATCGAACTTCAGCTTCTCCTTTTGACTAATGCATTGCATCCTTGCATCGACAATGACCCGGCGGAGATCATCATCATCGGGCACATCGTCTGGTTCCTCTTGATCTTCAGCAGCTTCACCCGTGGCAGCATCATTGGGCACATCGTCTGGTTCCTCTTGATCTTCACCAGCTCCCCCCGTTGCAGCATCACCGTATTCAGGGGGCACATAGTTGTCATCGTACTCTTCTTCTTCGCCGTCTTCCATCATAACCCCTATTTCTCCGTGCCTCGTCCAAACATTATAGTGTGGCATGAAACCCTTGTAAAGCAGGTGGGAGTGAAGGATTTTCCGGTTAGAGTAAGACCTCGTATTCCCACATTCAGTGCATGGACAACACATAAAACCATTCTGCTTGTTTGCCTCAGTCGCATCGAGAAACTCATGCACGCCCTTAATGTACTCGCGGGTGTGTCTGTCACCGTACATCCATTGCCGGTTCATCTGCGTGCATTATATATAATTAAGTGTCCAAATTAATATAAGTTCATCATCACATTAAAACCAAAGTGCATACATAGTTCCCATCTAACAACATATAGCTCTCCAGAGCATCTAATTAATTAAACCATACATTGAAACTATGTAAAACATTTCAATGCGAAAACAAATGCGATCATAATCGCAACCAAGGTAACAATTGATCCAACGGCATAATGATACCAAGCCTCGGTATGAATGGCATATTTTCTAATCTTTCTAATCTTCAAGCGCATTGCATCCATCTTGGTCTTGTGATCATCGACGACATCCACAACATGCAACTCCAATATCATCTTCTCCTCCTCAATTTTTTTTACTTTTTCCTTCAACAAATTGTTTTCTTCTTCAACTAAATTTAACCTCTCGACAATAGGGTCGGTTGGCATTTCCGATTCACATACATCCTAGTTAAATAAAATCTATGTCACGTTGGTCGGCATAATTTTCATAAACAATAAATGAACCAATAGTTATAAAGATAATATACATACCAAATCCGAATCATAGACAGGACGAGGGCCAACGGGGGCGGATACCAAAACCATCGCACTATATAAGATGCAATAATAAATGTAAAAAAAATGATACAAGTATCTATCTAAACATACAAGTAAGAATATTTTTCCTTTCAGAAAGAAGATAAGAACAAGAGGCTCACCACGGTGGTGTCCGTGATGAGATCGGCGCGGGTGATCGACGGCGGTGAAGACGGGGATGGGGCGTGACGGACCGCTAAATCTAGACAAATCTCGAGGAAAATGGAGCTTGGAGGTCGAGCTTCGAGAGGAGAGAGCTTAAGTAGTGTGGCTCGGGCATTCCATCGAACACCTTGTGTGCATAGGAGGTGAGCTAGAGCACCACCAAGCCCTCTCCCCCTCGGCCAGAAAAAAACAGAGCAGTGTGCTCTGCTCTTATGCGAGGGGGTATATATAGGCACCTCATTGGTCCCGGTTGGTGGCATGAACCGGGACAAAAGGGGAGCCTTTGGTCCCGGTTCAAGCCACCAACCGGGACCAATGGTGGTGGGCCAGGAGTGAGGCCCATTGGTCCCGGTTCGTCCCACCAACCGGGACCAAAAGGTCCAGACGAACCGGGACCAATGGCCCACGTGGCCCGGCCGGCCCCCTGGGCTCACGAACCGGGACCAATGCCCACATTGGTCCCGGTTCTACACTGAACCGGGACTAATGGGCTGAGCCGGCCTGGACCATAGCCCTGTTTTCTACTAGTGATGTGAGAGAGAGGGAGACATCCATGCAGCATGAAGAGAGAGGAGAACGCGGGCGGACAGCCAATGGGCTGCATGGGGCATTTATAGCTGATAACTCCTCCCATCCATGCGCCAGGGGTATTTCCGTCTAGAAAGCATGCAGCGAGCCCCTGCCTTGGTATCCAGGTCTGCTCTTATGCACTGAGTAAAAAGAATCGGAGGGAGTACTAGTAAATAATAGCCTCACCCCTTCGCTGAGGAACGATCTACAGTTGGAAGGGACGAGGCCCTGCGGTTACTACGCTCTTATCTCCTCCTCACCAGTTCCCCTCCCCCCGAAGAGAAGGCAGTTCGTCGCTGCTCCCATGGATTCGTGTGACACTCCAAAATTTTAATTTGGTTTTTACCAAAAACTTTGTGGTTTTTGAAAAGAGGCCATTTATTTTTTTTTCAGAAAAAAAAACCTTCCTCTTAAAAACTTCCTTTGCTTTGGCAAGGATTTCATTTTTTTTTCAAACTTTGGTGTTTGATCTTTTGAAACTTCTTCTCTGTTGGTTCCCTCTCAAATCTATTTTGGGAGTTTAATCTTTTTTCTTTTAAAAAGAAACTCTATGAAAATTTGGGATTTTCATATCTTGAAAACCACCCATGACTTGGCATTTTGCCCATGTGGTAAAACCCATCCAAAACCTCCCCTCCTCCTTGTAATCAACCTAAGTTCTCTGTCCCAACTAATCCAAGCAAGTTTTGGATTTTATTCTAATTATTTTTCCTCTCAAATCATTTCTGAAAATTATTTGGAGCCTGAGTGATTTTCAAAGCAAGTACCCTTTTGCATTTGAGTTTTGACCTCAAACCAACTCTCCTAGATAGTCCTTTGTACCCACAACCCAGAACCATCTCTATCCACTCCTTCTCTTTTCAAATTTTTCAAAATTCAGTCTCTGCAAGTTTGGACCAGATTTGCCAAATTTGATGAAATTCATATCTACACTCCTCCAAAAATTCCACCAAAATTCAGGCAGCCTACTTGAGCAATGAGAAGCCACTCCACCAAAAATCAGCTCAAGGAAAAATCCCCAGAGGCCAAATTCATTCTGTCAAACACCTGAGCTGCACTGTTCCTTTGCAAGTTCAGAAAGTTCAGAGATTCAGTCGTTTTCCCTTCGTCAGACTCGGTCACACGGCCACAGTGCGCCCTAGCGCGTTGCACGCAGCCTCTTCTCCCTGGCCAGCACCCCGCACGCACGCTTGGCCGATTCCTGGCGTCGGTAGCAACGAGCCTCGCCGGCGTTGGAAGCTTCTGCGGTGGCTGCACCTTCCGTGGCGGCCAACAAGGGCCCGAGCCCTCTCGCCACGCCACTCGGCGCCGCCCAACACCCCCTGGCTCTCCGCGTGTCCCTGCCATGCCAGCGCACGCCCGTGGCACCGTCGCCGTGGCCCGGCAAGCACGGAACGTGCTCCCTGCCGCCGACGGGCCGCGCCACCCCCGTTCCGTCGAGCTCGCCCATAGCACCAAATCCCAGCCCGTTTAGCACCTAAATGGAACCGGTGGACCTCAACGGCGATGCCCAAGCCCCTAATCCCACTGCCCAACCACAGCACCGCCGTCATCACTCGCCGGAGACCCCCGTTCACGGCAACCGCCTCAGGCCGCCTATAAAAAGGGCCCCCGAGCTCACCCTCGTGCACGCATCATCACCACTCCTCACCAATGCCCCGCCAGGCCACTAGGAGGACCTCGAGGAGGTCTCCTCCCCCAACTCCGGCCGCCTCGATCCGCCTCGGCCTCCACCACGATTCGCTCCGGTGAGGCCATCTCCGGCGCCCAAACCCCGTCAATTACTCCCTCTAGCTACCAGGAGCCTAACCCCCTCCTCAATTTGATCTCTGCAGCCCTCTCCGACGAGTCCCTCGACCACCCGAGCCGCCGTCCGCCGGAGCAAAGCTCGCCCTCGACGTGGTACTCGCCCGCGACCACCACCACCACCAACCGACGCGGAATGGCTCCCTGAGCACGGAGGTACCCTCCGATCCCCCTGCCTCGCCGTGGATCGCCGCCGGCGACCACCGCGGCTCTCGGGCGCCGACGAGCTTCGTCCCCCCCCCCTTTTTTGAAAGTTCAAACCTGATGAGTGGGACCCCACCGTCAGCCTCTCTGCCCTCTCTATTGAATCGTTTTCTGGAAGCGCCTTCGGGCAAAATGCGTTTTCCCTTTGGGCTGGCGTAGTTTCTGCGGAAGCGTTTCTATTTTTATAAGCTAGCCCCTGGAAACTTTCTGTTTCATTACAGATGAGTCCCTGGGCAAAAACCTTTATAACTTTTAATCAGAAAAGTATTTTTGATTGATTCTTCTTCTGTTCTCTTTAAAATTTTGTCTAGTTTTTTATCAGATTTATTTGAAAAATATTTGGAATACTTTTTGTGCACTCCTTGGTATTTACGATAGCACATATATTTTCTTTATACCGTAGATACCGAAGGAGGTGACGGAGCCGCGAACTTCGCCGAGCTAGGCTCCGACTACTCTGAACCAGGCAAGCATGTTTGAACTTTTGATATGATGAGTGTCTTGGCATGTTTTGCATTTAGTTAGTTTCATGGCATGTTGAGGAGCATATCGATGAACGTTATTTTATGCAATATTGAGGTAAGTGAGTTCGATGATCCATAAGTGGATGGATGTGAGTATGAATGGCCATGTGTTGGCATGAGGATGGGTAAGATGGCAGTGTCGTAGCATGCCAGTCTTATGCCAGACTATGTGACTTCAGTGTCAAACCGTATCGGTCCAGTTCCTCTCATTTCCTTCCCTGTACTACCACATGTTTTCCGCAAGGAATATGGTTTAGTAAGTTGCAAACCGCTTTTCTGGTACACACCAAAAGGAGAGGCCGTGATGATGGTTCCATGGCCCTGGATTAAAGCCAGTCATCTGGTCAGGGGGCATGGGTGTTTCCGGTTGGGACCGAGAGGGGGGCACCCCTTAGAGCGCGCGTATATAAATTTGATCCCATGCTATTCGAGATTGTGATCTCCCCGTCTCAAAAGTTTTTCTTGGACGATGTCTAGGGTGATTCCTAGCATCGAGAGGTAGGATGGGTGTGTACTGGTTAGCTGTGTTTTCTTCCGAAATACCGTAAACGGAACTAGTCCTTCGTGACTACGGAAATCCGTTGGCTGTGGGAAAAATTTTGTACAACTCTGCAGAGTCATATATTCCTCCAAATCATCTATTCCCTGTCCTAGATCGATATTATCTTATCCTAATCAAATGTCAGTTTTGATGGCAGAGACTCCGGTGATTCCATGAGTGCTAATTCCGGTTAAATGATTATTCCTGTGGATGGACTAACCCATTTATTCTCATGAATTAAATGTTTATTATGAGTATTATTTACTTGTGAATAAAAGCCCTTTCTGCGATGTCGCTCAGACGTCCGACTGTGGCATTGTTGTATTTTACTTTCTTTTCAAGCCCTTTCTATGATGTCGCCTCGACGTCCGACTGTGGCATTTCTTTTAAAGCCCTTTCTGTGATGTCGCCCCGACGTCCGACTGTGGCATTTCTTTTAAAGCCCTTTCTGTGATGTCGCCCCGACGTCCGACTGTGGCATTTCTTTTAAAGCCCTTTCTGTGATGTCGCCCCGACATCCGACTGTGGTATTTCTTTTAAAGCCCTTTATGTGGTGTCGCTAAGACGCCCGACTGTGGCATCATTTCCTTATATTTATTTGTTCACCTTTCGAGGCGTCGCTTCAGACACCCGATCGGTAGTTATTTATGTTTTGTTGGGATTTCAGGCGGACTACCGCCGTTTCCCTTTTACTTACCTTGTTATGCTAATTTTTGAATGTACATTGGTGAATTATTCATGACGCATCCATGCATACATTTGTTATATCTTACGTCCGAACTGTCTTGCGAGTACTTTCAAAGTACTCACTGGCTTGTTGATTTGGCCAGATGCTGACGAAGGCGATCTCATGGATGAAGAGTTTGATAGCGAGTCCGACACCTAGAGGAGTCCCAGTCAGTCTCGTGCGACCCTGGATTTGGTCACTGTTTTATATCCGCTTCCGCTACCAAATAAATTCATCGAGCCTCACCTCGACGCTCGATGAGATGACAGACTTAGAGTCTTGTATTTCTCTCCCCGCTGTGTTTCTCCACCACCGCCCTATCCTCGAGTCAGTAGTATGCCTCCACACCACTGTGTCATGTCCGCCATTATGTATAATTATTGGCGTGCTTGTAATAATTTGGTTGAGCAACCGTAGTTCGACCCTGTAATATATTTTATGCTACTGGCTTATTGTATCAAGAATCTGTCTACCAGTGAGGAGGATTTCTCTCATACTGGACTCAAAAGATTGGTTTCTCAATAAATATTTTTATTGGAAAACCGGTCGTGACAAGCTTGGTACCAGAGCCAGGCTGACTGTAGGAAGCCACTAGGTGCGATCGCTAATTGGTTATTAGCATGATAGAGCTAATTTATATTTTTGCAATTGTAGTCATTTTCTGTCAGTCAGCATAAATTTATGATCTGACCATGCAGAATTTTTGCCTACTTTTGTAGATGGCCGACAACAGCTGCAAGTCTCAGACCTTCACCAACGTGCCCGATGGGTTCGTCAAGCTTCTTTCCTTCATCGTTCAGGTCGGGATGGGGCCATCTGTGCGCCCAGTTTTCACACTCTGCCAGCACTGAGTCAACGACAGTCTGACCATGCACCAGGCCGCGGTGCAGTTTAAGGGAGGGCGTGGTGAGTTACGCCGCTTCCGGTTCGTGGGAAGAGCCATGCCTACCGAGAGGCATGCTATGCAGATGGCAGCCCGCGAGGCGAGAGCTCGTCTCAGGGATGTCCTCCCCGTGATGAAGACTCGTCGTTACCGCTATCTTCCATGCCATGTGCCTTACACCTGTCACTACGCATACTCCTGCCCCAGAGGAGAACGAGACGAGGCTTTTGAGATGCTCATTGAGTATCTCCGGGCCCTGGAGGCAGCCTTCGACAACCTGGTGGACGACTTCGTAGCTACCCGCATGGACTCAGTTCATGGTTGTGCTGCCAACAGGAGGGAGCTCCTACCCATCGCACCGCCACTGACTTTTGTCTCGTCATCAGCATCTTATACGCCTACTCGTCGCCTGCCTTCTACCGAAGAATTCAACCAAGTCATTGCACCCACTTCAGCGCGCACTGCACCACCCTTCGCGCCCACTCCTGTACGTGTTGCTCCGCCCCTGGCAACCGCTCCGTCCACTCTGCGCAACACTACACGTATGGAGCCCATTAGCGAGGAGGAAGTCGAGTCCCCAACCTCGCTACGCCTCACCCTCGGCAGGGCAAAGGAGGTCGTCAACATCTCTACCTGAGTACGCCTAGCTGCCATGTAATGTACCGCTTTGTAAGATATGTACATAGGTTGTGAGAAGTAGCCTGTTTGCGCATCATGTAGGATCTGGAGAAGTGCACTAGCCTAAATAACACGTCAGGATTATGTACACATATCCTGAGTGATGTATTGTATAATTACCGCCCGCGTGTAAGATATGTAATGAGCAGCCCTTCTCCGTGCGCAAGTCGATTTGTTTTTCTTAAGTAAGCTGGGTTATTTAGTTTTATTTGCCAGCTTTATGCATTTTTTTTGGAATTGTTTTTGCGACTCTTTCCGCTTTTCTTATGAGTTTTACAAAAAAATATTTCCCCAGAGTGAAAAATGTCTCGTCCTTGGACTCGCTCCATGCCAACTCCACCAGAGGAAAATTATGATGCACAACCCAGCAACGAGTTCACTCAGGGACAGTCAAGCCAACAGGGCAGTGAATCGTCACTTTCACAAATGTGCCGCCTTTATGAGCAGAGTCAGCAACAACATCGGGAAATGATGAACCAAGTCATCAACATGGGAAATCACCATGGACAGTATCAGCAGCATTCCAAGTTATCTGAGCTACAGAAGACACGTCCTCAAACATTTTCTCACACTGACAAACCTCTTGAAGCTGAGGACTGGCTTCGAGATATGGAGAGAAAATTAATTATTGCAAAATGTTCAGACCCCGAGAAGGTATTGTATGCTCCGCACTATCTCACAGGAGCAGCCGCATCGTGGTGGGAGAATTTTCTGCACATGCATCCCAACGAAAATGACATAACCTGGGATCATTTCAAGGAAGGTTTCCGTGGTGCACACATTCCTAAGAGTATTATGAAAATCAAGAAGAGAGAGTTCGATGACCTCAAACAAAGGAACATGACAGTGTCAGATTACAACAGTCAATTTACTCTATTGTCCCGCTACGCCAATGAAGAGCGTATGACTGAAATCAAGAAGATGGAGAAATTCCTTGACGGTCTGGCGCCCGCGCTTAAATGCCAACTGGTCGTGCACACCTTTCCTAATTTTAAAACACTGGTGGATAAAGCCATTACTCTGGAAAATGAGAGACGCAGTCTGGAAGATATCCGCAAGCGAAAAAGGGACCAGACTAATCATGCTCGCAATCACCGAAGCAAGACAGATTTTCAAAAGGGTGGGACACACAAATCCTCATCCAATGTCTCACGCCCAATCAAGAATTTTCATGCAAGGGACAAGGAATTCACCTATCGCCCCGGCGTTACTTGTTACGCTTGTGGAGAAGAAGGGCACTATGCCAAACAGTGCCCCAAGCCAAGGAATTCAACCCCAAAGCCGAACAACGGCGGCAACAATTCCGCGCCCAAGCAAAACAATTTCAATCCCAACAATAACCACAGGAAGGTTCATCTGAACCACGTAACCAAAGAGGAGGCACAAAATGCTCCGGATATCGTACTCGGTATGTTTCCTGTCAACATAATACCTGCAATGGTTTTGTTTGATTCTGGAGCTTCTCACTCTTTCATTTCGAAAATTTTTGCTTTGCAAAATAATTTTTCGATGCTTCCTTTGGAGAAATCCATGATCATCAAGTCCCCTGGGATTCAGCAAGTTACTCAGAATTACTGTCAGAATGTGGTCATTGAGTTCGAAGGATTGGAGTTTCACGCAAATCTTATTGTGTTGGAAAATAAAGGACTGGATGTCATCCTAGGGATGGATTGACTAACCACCAATAAGGGTTTTATCGACTGTTTCAACAGGACCGTAATTCTCACACACCACCAAGGGAAGACAATAAGAGTATCAGCCAAGGAAGGAAAAATACCCCGGCAACCGAGATTAAATAAGGTGGACGTTTCTGAGCTAAACAAGGTTCCAATAGTGTGTGAATTTCCAGATGTATTCCCTGAAGAACTACCAGGCATGCCACCAGATCGAGAAATAGAATTCCGCATTGAGCTAGCACCAGGAACCACCCCCATATACAAGAAACCATACAGAATGGCACCGTCCGAGTTGATTGAGTTGAAGAAGCAAATAAAGGAATTACTGGAAAAAGGATACATTCGAGCCAGCTCCTCACCTTGGGGATCACCAATTTTATTTGCCAAAAAGAAGGATGGAACACTGAGATTGTGTATTGACTATCGAGCACTTAACATGGTCACAGTCAAAAACAAATACCCGATGCCAAGGATAAACGATTTGTTTGATCAACTCGCTCAGGCCAGGGTATTCTCAAAAATTGACTTAAGGTCAGGATACCATCAATTGAAGGTACGAGCGGAAGATATCCCCAAAACAGCCTTCACCTCCAGATATGGACTGTACGAGTTCACAGTGATGCCATTTGGATTAACTAACGCCCCAGCATATTTTGTTCACCTCATGAACAAAGTATTTATGAAGTTTATGGACAAGTTCGTCGTGGTATTCATAGACGATATTCTGGTATACTCCAAGACACCAGAAGAGCACGCAGAACATCTCAGGATTGTGCTAGGAGAGCTAAGAAAACACCAATTGTATGCCAAGTTCAGCAAGTGCGAATTTTGGCTAAGACAAGTAGGCTTTCTAGGCCACGTGCTAACCCAAGACGGTATCGTAGTGGACCCAGAGAAAGTCAAGGCCGTACTTGGCTGGAAGTCACCAGCCAGCGTAACAGACATACGGAGTTTCTTGGGAATGGCAGGATATTACCGCAGATTTATTGAAGGATTCTCCACCATAGCCAAGCCTATGACACAGTTGCTCAAGAAAGATAAGAAGTTTGAATGGACAGAAGCCTGCGAGAAAAGTTTCCAAGAACTAAAACGGAAGTTAACGACAACACCGGTATTAATTGTCCCCGACATACACAAGAATTTTGAAGTATATTGTGACGCGTCCAGAAAGGGTCTCGGATGCGTGTTGATGCAGGAAGGCAAGGTCGTCGCCTACGCTTCAAGGCAACTTCGCAAGCATGAGGAAAATTATCCCACTCATGACTTAGAAATGGCAGCAGTTATTCATGCACTCAAGGAATGGAGGCATTTCTTACTTGGGAATCGATGTGAAATATATACGGATCACAAAAGTCTCAAATATATTTTCACACAGCCAGAACTAAACTTACGGCAACGACGTTGGTTGGAGTTGGTAAAGGATTATGATGTTGGTATCCATTACCATCCAGGGAAAGCAAATGTAGTGGCCGATGCCCTTAGTCGGAACCCCAGCTCCGACGAAAACTATCTGCACAGCTTGAGGCCCGAATTCCAACAAGAATTTGCCAAGCTCAACTTGATAATGGTAGCAGAAGGCACCATATCAAACTTGGAAATACAACCCAACCTTGTGGAGAAAATTAAAGAAGCTCAGCCCGGTCACACCAGCATCGAAGGCATCAAAAGAAAGTTGAGTATGGGCAAGGCCTCGGAATTCGTAATAGACAATGAAGGAATATTATGGTACGGAGAAAGGATCTGCGTGCCAAACATAGAAGACCTTAAACAGAAAATTTTAGCTGAAGCACACACCACTCCATATTCAATCCACCCTGGAGGAACCAAAATGTATAAGGATATTCAGGAAAAATTTTGGTGGCACGGTATGAAGAGGGACATAGCCACCTTCATTGCATGTTGCGACTCATGTCAACGCATAAAAGCTGAGCATCAGAGACCAGCCGGACTACTGCAACCGAACAAAATACCTGAGTGGAAATGGGATGAAATAGGGATGGATTTCATTGTCGGACTACCTCGGTCACGACACGGGAATGATGCCATATGGGTCATCACTGACAGGTTAACCAAAGTGGCACACTTTATTCCAATAAAGACGACCCACACCACTCAGAGGCGTGCCAGGATTTATCTTTCTCGCATAGTTTGTCTGCACGGTGTCCCGAAGACTATAATATCCGACAGAGGCACTCAGTTCGTCTCAAGATTTTGGGAGCATTTACAACAGGCCCTGGGAACCCAACTAGCCTTCAGTACCGCATACCACCCACAGACTGATGGACAAACAGAACGCGTAAAGCAGGTTTTAGAAGACATGCTGAGAGCATGTGTCCTCACATATGGAACCAGTTGGGAAGAAAGCCTGCCATATGCCGAGTTCGCGTACAACAATAGCTACCAGGCCAGCCTACAAATGGCACCATTTGAGGCTTTATACGGACGAAGATGTCGTACCCTGTTAAATTGGTCAGAGACCGGAGACAGCCGCATCTTCGGACCAGACATGCTCAGAGAAGCCGAGGAAAAGGTCAAGCTAATCAGAGACCGACTTAAGACCGCTCAAAGTCGACAGAAGAGTTATTATGATCAGAAACATCGTAGGGTCAGCTTCGAACCCGGTGAGTTCGTATACCTGAGAGTATCCCCTATGACAGGACTGCAACGGTTTAAGATTAAAGGAAAGTTAGCACCAAGATTCATTGGACCATTCTGCATAGTGGCACGAAGAGGCACTGTAGCCTACCAGCTAGACTTACCCGAAGACTTGTCCGACATTCACGACGTGTTCCACGTCTCTCAATTAAGGAAGTGCGTAAGCAACCCAGAGAAACAAGTATCCCATGAGAACATTGACGTGCAGCCAGACCTCACTTATCGGGAACGTCCCGTAAGAATATTAGAGGAGTCTGAAAGGAGGACCGGACAGAAGACCATCAAGTTTTTCAAAGTCCAATTGAGCAATCACACCGACAGTGAAGCAACTTGGGAAAGAGAGGATTTTCTTCGGGCAGAGCATCCACACTTATTTAAGGATCAGGTGAAATCTCGGGGACGAGATTTTTCCTAAGGGGGTAGGTGTTGTGACACTCCAAAATTTTAATTTGGTTTTTATCAAAAACTTTGTTGTTTTTGAAAAGAGGCCATTTATTTTTTTTCAGAAAAAAAAACCTTCCTCTTAAAAACTTCCTTTGCTTTGGCAAGGATTTCATTTTTTTTTCAAACTTTGGTGTTTGATCTTTTGAAACTTCTTCTCTGTTGGTTCCCTCTCAAATCTCTTTTGGGAGTTTAATCTTTTTCTTTTAAAAAGAAACTCTATGAAAATTTGGGATTTTCATATCTTGAAAACCACCCATGACTTGGCATTTTGCCCATGTGGTAAAACCCCTCCAAAACCTCCCCTCCTCCTTGTAATCAACCTAAGTTCTCAGTCCCAACTAATCCAAGCAAGTTTTGGATTTTATTCTAATTATTTTTCCTCTCAAATCATTTCTGAAAATTATTTGGAGCCTGAGTGATTTTCAAAGCAAGTACCCTTTTGCATTTGAGTTTTGACCTCAAACCAACTCTCCTGGATAGTCCTTTGTACCCACAACCCAGAACCATCTTGATCCACTCCTTCTCTTTTCAAATTTTTCAAAATTCAGTCTTTGCAAGTTTGGACCAGATTTGCCAAATTTGATGAAATTCATATCTACACTCCTCCAAAAATTCCACCAAAATTCAGGCAGCCTACTTGAGCAATGAGAAGCCACTCCACCAAAAATCAGCTCAAGGAAAAATCCCCAGAGGCCAAATTCATTCTGTCGAACACCTGAGCTGCACTGTTCCTTTGCAAGTTCAGAAAGTTCAGAGATTCAGTCGTTTTCCCTTCGTCAGACTCGGTCACGCGGCCACAGTGCGCCCTGGCGCGTTGCACGCAGCCTCTTCTCCCTGGCCAGCACCCCGCACGCACGCTTGGCCGATTCCTGGCGTCGGTAACAACGAGCCTCGCCAGTGTTGGAAGCTTCTACGGTGGCTGCACCTTCCGTGGCGGCCAACAAGGGCCCGAGCCCTCTCGCCACGCCACCCGGCACCGCCCAACACCCCCTGGCTCTCCGCGTGTCCCTGCCATGCCAGCGCACGCCCGTGGCACCGTCGCCGTGGCCTAGCAAGCACGGAACGTGCTCCCTGCCGCCGACAGGCCGCGCCACCCCCGTTCCGTCGAGCTCGCCCATAGCACCAAATCCCAGCCCGTTTAGCACCTAAATGGAACCGGTGGACCTCAACGGCGATGCCCAAGCCCCTAATCCCACTGCCCAACCACAGCACCGCCGTAATCACTCGCCGGAGACCCCCGTTCACGGCAACCGCCTCGGGCCGCCTATAAAAAGGGCCTCCGAGCTCACCCTCGTGCACGCATCATCACCACTCCTCACCAACGCCCCGCCAGGCCACTAGGAGGACCTCTAGGAGGTCTCCTCCCCCAACTCCGGTCGCCCCGATCCGCCTCGGCCTCCACCACGATTCGCTCCGGTGAGGCCATCTCCGGCGCCCAAACCCCGTCAATTACTCCCTCTAGCTACCAGGAGCCTAACCCCCTCCTCAATTTGATCTCTGCAGCCCTCTCCGACGAGTCCCTCGACCACCCGAGCCGCCGTTCGCCGGAGCAAAGCTCGCCGTCGACGTGGTACTCGCCGGCGACCACCACCACCACCAACCGATGCGGAATGGCGCCCTGAGCACGGAGGTACCCTCCGATCCCCCTGCCTCGCCGTGGATCGCCGCCGGCGACCACCGCGGCTCTCGGGCGCCGACGAGCTTCGTCCCCCCCCCTTTTTTTGAAAGTTCAAACCTGACGAGTGGGACCCCACCGTCAGCCTCTCTGCCCTCTCTATTGAATCGTTTTCTGGAAGCGCCTTCGGGCAAAATGCGTTTTCCCTTTGGGCTGGCGTAGTTTCTGCGGAAGCGTTTCTGTTTTTATAAGCTAGCCCCTGGAAACTTTCTGTTTCATTACAGATGAGTCCCTGGGCAAAAACCTTTATAACTTTTAATCAGAAAAGTATTTTTGATTGATTCTTCTTCTGTTCTAAATTTTGTCTAGTTTTTTATCAGATTTATTTGAAAAAATATTTGGAATACTTTTTGTGCACTCCTTGGTATTTACGATAGCGCATATATTTTCTTTATACCGTAGATACCGAAGGAGGTGACGGAGCCGCGAACTTCACCGAGCTAGGCTCCGACTACTCTAAACCAGGCAAGCATGTTTGAACTTTTGATATGATGAGTGTCTTGGCATGTTTTGCATTTAGTTAGTTTCATGGCATGTTGAGGAGCATATCGATGAACGTTATTTTATGCAATATTGAGGTAAGTGAGTTCGATGACCCATAAGTGGATGGATGTGAGTATGAATGTCCATGTGTTGGCATGAGGATGGGTAAGATGGCAGTGTCGTAGCATGCCAGTCTTATGCCAGACTATGTGACTTCAGTGTCAAACCGTATCGGTCCAGTTCCTCTCATTTCCTTCCCCGTACTACCACATGTTTTCCGCAAGGAATATGGTTTAGTAAGTTGCAAACCGCTTTTCTGGTACACACCAAAAGGAGAGGCCGTGATGATGGTTCCATGGCCCTGGATTAAAGCCAGTCATCTGGTCAGGGGGCATGGGTGTTTCCGGTTGGGACCGAGAGGGGGGCACCCCTTAGAGCGCGCGTATATAAATTTGATCCCATGCTATTCGAGATTGTGATCTCCCCGTCTCAAAAGTTTTTCTTGGACGATGTCTAGGGTGATTCCTAGCATCGAGAGGTAGGATGGGTGTGTACTGGTTAGCTGTGTTTTCTTCCGAAATACCGTAAACGGAACTAGTCCTTCGTGACTACGGAAATCCGTTGGCTGTGGGAAAAATTTTGTACAAACTCTGCAGAGTCATATATTCCTCCAAATCATCTATTCCCTGTCCTAGATCGATATTATCTTATCCTAATCAAATGTCAGTTTTGATGGCAGAGACTCCGGTGATTCCATGAGTGCTAATTCCGGTTAAATGATTATTCCTGTGGATGGACTAACCCATTTATTCTCATGAATTAAATGTTTATTATGAGTATTATTTACTTGTGAATAAAAGCCCTTTCTGCGATGTCGCTCAGACGTCCGACTGTGGCATTGTTGTATTTTACTTTCTTTTCAAGCCCTTTCTATGATGTCGCCTCGACGTCCGACTGTGGCATTTCTTTTAAAGCCCTTTCTGTGATGTCGCCCCGACGTCCGACTGTGGCATTTCTTTTAAAGCCCTTTCTGTGATGTCGCCCCGACGTCCGACTGTGGCATTTCTTTTAAAGCCCTTTCTGTGATGTCGCCCCGACATCCGACTGTGGTATTTCTTTTAAAGCCCTTTATGTGGTGTCGCTAAGACGCCCGACTGTGGCATCATTTCCTTATATTTATTTGTTCACCTTTCGAGGCGTCGCTT